>NC_090266.1:1123591481-1123892568 GCF_040414725.1 Anabrus simplex | reverse complement strand
CAGTCATTACACTTAAACCTGTAAACACCTGACTTCGTGAAAAGGTTCGATTTATTAATTAAATTGGAATTCTGTAAAACATGCATGTTGCTGTTAGTACGGAAGGCAATGTTAACATTATGCTTCTTGAAAATGTTGGTAACACTGCAAATGTTGCGGTTAAAGGTAAAAGTTGAAAACAATTTAGATTTGGGTTTGTCTTTTATTAAATTAGAGTTTGAGCGGTACCTGAATTTGTTAATAATGCGCTCAATAAAATTCTTACTCTGGGCCGATGACCTCGATGTTAGGCCCCTCTAAACAACAAGCATCATCATCATCATCAAATTCTTACTCTAACCGTTGAACCTAGCTGTCGCATGTATGATGTTGAGTTCTTTATTCAAGTCTGCTTTCGACATTGGGACCTTGGACGTGCGATCAACTAAGCTATTATAGGTAGCACATTTGTGAGAGTAGGGGTGTATTGAGTCCTGTTTTATTGTTGATGCTGTGTGGGTGGGTTTCCTGTAAATTTTGTATTTAAATGAAGAAGGGAGCCTTGTGATCATTAAATCTAAAAAGGTTTATGGAACCATTAATTTCAGATTCTATTGTAAATTTGATATGAGGATCTATGTTGTTAAGGTTTGTAAGGGTGTTTAGTGCATCAGTAGAATGTTCATCAATGATAACAAAAGTATCATCTACGAATCTAGTCCAGAACTTGATATTATGTAACTTTTCATTATTGTCAATAGCATTGTGTTCTATGAAATCTAAGTATATTTCTGCCAATATACCAGAGGCCGGAGACCCCATAGCCAAGCCATTTTGTTTATAAATTGTTATCAAATGTAAAATAATTATCTATTAATAGTTTCAAAACGGACATAAAATCAGAGATTTCAAGTTTGCTCAAATGACTACTGGAATTTAGATTATTTTCGATAATAGAAAAAAGCTTGCTCGTTTTTATGCTCGGGTACATGTTGATAATATCGAAAGAGTGCAAAGTATTGTATGGTTGTAGGTCAACTCCGTCTAGTTTTTTGATTAGTTCAGAGGTGTTCTTGATAGATTTATTAGAAGTAAAAGTGAAATGTTTTTTGAGGAATTGTTGACTAAACTGAGCAAGTTTATACAAGGGACTTGGACTGTAATTTATTATGGGACGTATGGGGACATCTGTCTTATGGATTTTCGGTAGTGCTTTCGCAGTAGGTAAGCTACGGTTCATATTAACAAGTCTCGACTTTTCCTTTTCGGTTAAAAGGAAGGATGCGTTTTTAAGTGTTTGAGTTGCCGCTGAATTAGTTGAGTAGGGTCTTTGTTAACTACCGAAAAAGAGTTGTCATTAAAGAAGTTTTTTGTTTTTTCAATGTAATCTGTTTTGTCCATAATGACAGTAATACCAATATAAATGGTCCGTTATTGGACATTATAACGGACCATTTATATTGGTATTATAAATTTACTCATTCGGAACAAATATTTCAGATTCCCTATGGGAATCAACATCTATATCAACATAATGACAGTGTCGGTCCTCATTACCGAAATTCAGACTTTTAATTCAAAACTGCCTCAATATTTTAAAATGTTAGTATTTTTCAGAGTAATTTAAATTCACAATTTATCCAGGTCATGATAGAATGCGTCTTCCGGAACCTGCTGGGGTATTTTTCCCTAATCTCTCACACTTCAGTGCGTCTACAGTGTGTTTCATATTTGCTAAGTTTGAGTGAAATCATAATTCTTTTGTATTCAGCGTTTTAAGGAACGCCACAATATCACGTAGCAGGCAGTGTGTGGAGAAGTAGAATACGCGAACACTCGCGATGCTGACAGTTGTCGGAAAAGTGTGCATATAATCAGTTCATACGCACCAAACAATATTGTAAATGCCAATGAAACTGCATTTTTTAAATGCCGAGCCCAAACGGACTTGGTTTTAAAGGAGTGTGTGCCAGCCGGGATATTGTACAAGGGTGGGGCTCATTGTACTGGGTTGCAACGCACATGGAAGCAAGAGACTTTCTTTCCTCGTCATAGAAAAGTTTGAGTGACGATGTTTTAAGGGCGTCGGGCACTTCCCGTACTAGTACAAAGCATCTAAAGAAATGCAAACAGTACAGTAGACCAAAAAAATAAAGCATTTGCATAACAGAGCCATTATAATTTGTCCTCATCTTTGAATCGTGTGTGTTTTTCTTTCATTGCGTAAGGTTATGTTTGCCAGTGATTTATCCATGTGCATTATTTGAATAATGTAAATGCACCTTGTTGGATACCTTTTGGAAATAGTTTTTTCCATGGCATTTGAAAGTTTTAAACTGTGAATCAAGGTGAGTGCATGTCTTAGAATACTTTGTGACGCGGCAATTACGAGAAATATTTCGAGTGAAGTACCATAGCAGGAAATTGTACAAGGCTAGAGTCACTATACTGTGTTGTAAACTTGTAATGCAGATTGAAGCGTGAGATGTTCTCCCCTCGTCATAGAAAGGTTCAATAAGCCACGATGTTTTGAGGACATCGGGTACGTAATTTCTGTGCAAGTACAGGACATCTAAAATGCATACAATACTTAATTCAATGAATAAAGGACTTGCATAGGGGAGCCAGCATAGATTTCTTCTTGTCTTTGAATCATGCTTTTGTTTTCTTTTGTTGCATGAGGTTATGTTTGTCACTGAGTTGTCCATGTGCGTTATTTGAATACTGTACATGCACCTTGTTGGATACATTTTAGAAATAGTTTTTTTCTATTGCATTTGAATGGTTTAAACTTTGCATCAAGGTTAATTGCATGCAGTAACAGGTCTTAAGAATATTTTGTGACGCGGCAAGGGTTGGCATATCTGAACTATGAGTTGGCGGTTAATTCGAAGTCCGATTTTTGCGTGCCAATGACTTCAAAATAACAAGGTTTCACTTTCTTTATACCTCTATGCTTATAGTAAAAAACATTTTTGTACTGGTCAAGGAGAAAATTTTAGTGCCGTATTTTGCTGGCTTGTTTTTTGTTATACTGACTAAAAGCACAGCAAGCTTGAAAAGATTTGATCACCTCTCGTGTAGGATCATGTACCTTATTTACTTGCCTATAGCATATAACACAGCCCCTTAATATTCAGCTGTAATCGGCGAAAAAAATTATTGGAAGAAAAAGGAATCGGTGAAATTAATTGATTGCAAGAAATCTCTCAAGTGATCAGGAAGCAAGTGCAACATTTCTGCTAATGGTAAAACCTATGCTTCTGCACCACCTATACATTGACCTTGGCTAGTCTCTCCCCTACCCTGAATTTCTCAATGCCCTTCCAGCTTCCAAATTCCATGTCCTGTGCGGCCGCATGTAGTATGTAATTTAGGAAGCCTCCAGTACACAAACAGGAGTGAAAATGAGCAGGAGAACAAGTGTTGCTGCATAGTAGTGTGATCATAGACACAAATTATTGGGAGCGGGGGGAAAAAAGTCATGTAATTGCTTACGCGGTGTGAAGAAAGAGGAATACAAAAGGCTTTGAAGTACTTGTGGCACTGTGCGACTGTAGTGCAGATGTAGTGTTTAGTCATGTGATAAGCTAGCTGTGGTAATGCAGGAGGGGTCTGATACAAAACAGTTTAAATGTGTTGTCACTTTTTTCATAAGTAAAGTATAGATTTAAATAATTATTTTGTGTGTTCCTTTTTCTGCTTTTAACCATTTCAACCTATATTATGTGAAATTTTCATTAATTTTTGATGTTGAGAATTACGAAATGGTGCTTTCTAGGCATATAAATACAGTCTTCACTTTCAGAAAAGTTCATCTTACACTTCTCATCAATGGATTCAAAACACGTACCTGATCGGAACTAGTTTGCCATACATTCTGCGTAGTCTTCATGTTATACTGTCATCAGACATAACATTTCTGATGAGAAACTTGAGCCTTCAGAGATTTGTTGTGTTGTGGGAAAAAGTTCAATTCTGGTTCCATTATCCAACAGCAAATATGCAAATATTGGTGTGACGAGCTAAGAACATCTACCACAAAAAGAAGTCCAATAAATGCTTCTATTTCACTTCTTCACCGGCATCCCTTTGTCTTGTATAGCTTGTACAAATTTTTTGTATGCACTGATTAGTAAATCACACAATGTAATTTAGAATCTCATCAGTAAAGAACGGGCTCTATGTTGCAGAAGAGGACTTAATTTCATTTCCCACATAAGGGAGGCACTGAAATAAATTGACGTCGCTTTTGTATCTGTTGCTGGTAGGACAGTGGACACTCCTTATCCTTTATCTGTCTCTACCTACATTTTGCCTTATATTTCACACACATCCCCTTCATCAACAGATTGTTCAGATTCTGTATCATCCTCTTGTACGTCATCATCCTCCATATTATTGTCAGATGCCAATTCATCAGTATGGTAGGTTCAGGAAGTCTTTCATCAATAAAAAGCTTCTTCCAAACTGCTCTGGGATTAAAGATGTTTTCCTCCTGTTGCCTCTCCTCCTTATCAGCGCTCTCTGAAAGCCTAAAAATGCATTGTTCTTCCTTTGGATCCATAACGTATTCTAATTCTAGTGTAACCTAGTTGTGTATGAGCAAACATGCAATATTAAGAAACAAATGTCAAATATGTAAGTCTCCACCATGAGGTGCATGCAGTTCAATAGACCAAGAACATGAACAAAAGACGTGCTTGCTCACTAATTCCTTACTAACGCATACTGAGGAAGCGGAGAGGGAGGACATTGGCGTAGTAGTTGTGTGGACAAGTCTGTTAGATAGTACTGAGGGGGAAGAAGCACTATCTTTGAGGAAAGATTATTCAAAATAAATAGCATCTTTCGAAAGGACCAGTCAGGTCCCTTCCCAGGTTAAATTAATAGTCTTATCCCTGTGGTTCAAATACGATTTAAAATGTGGCTATCATCACAATATTGATAGTTGTGTCAAATTGCAAGTGCTTTTGCTTTTACCTCTTGTCATTTTCTGTTGTCATGAAGGAAGATTTTTGAACTAAATGGGAAATAAAAGCATGTCCTCAGACTTGATTGTTCTGTACAAATGGTGAAAGGTATATCATAATTAATATTAATTAAATAATTAATTAAAATAAATTGAAGTCACTTTTGTATCTGTTGCGGGTAGGACAACTATTGCTTATCAACTATTGAAGTGTTTGATGCCAATGAAACAGTGATGTGAATCAGGTGATTATGAACAGTATATATGATGCTTTGTTTCACAATATCTGAAGTAAACTCTTCACTGTAAAATAGCTGAATTACTTCTAAAGGAGGTAATGGCCTGCTTAATGCATTAGGGTCATAAAAGACATACTTGTTTCTGTTCTCTAGCTTTTCCTTGATATTTCAATTTTCCAGGATATCATTATTTCTTCACTTTCTAACATGCTTCCTGTTCCCAAACAATGTAATATTCAACACTGTAGCACTGAAACCACTCATTTCAGCATCATGTTCGCTACTACCATGAGAATTGTCTTGGTCTGGAAGTTTAACTTCCTCAGAATATTTTTCTACAGTTTCTCCCTCAAGTACTGTACCCTCATAGGTATTACAGTGGACGGCTTTGGCATCACACCTTAGCTGCTGTCCACTTACGATATTTATTGTTCCTCCAGTGGATCCATGAATACATCCACGCAGTTGGCATGTAACATATCCCAAGGCTTATCCTCCTCCATTAATGTCAGGCTCATGCACAGACAGGCTCTTACATGAGGTGAAAATGAGAAGGAAATATTCAAAAAGTACACTGAAGTATGAGAAAATATATAGAATTTTAAGAATATGTTAAAGGTTACTAGAATAAAATTTTATGTTTATGATATATATCAGGAGACATATATGTCCCCGTTTCTACCATTAAGGTAATTTGCCCCATACTAGTCATCCACTCCCAGGGGTGCTCAGTTCGAACTATGATGAAAAAAAAATTGCCCTAAAATTACATCCATCCTGGATTTGATGGGGAACATTTAACTAATATGGACACTGTGAGGTCAACTAAAGCTACAAATAAAGCAAGGCAAAGCATGATGTCAGTTTTGGAGGAAAATCTGTTTTTTTAA
Source organism: Anabrus simplex (assembly GCF_040414725.1). Classification (NCBI taxonomy): domain Eukaryota; kingdom Metazoa; phylum Arthropoda; class Insecta; order Orthoptera; family Tettigoniidae; genus Anabrus; species Anabrus simplex. The sequence continues at coordinate 1,123,886,488 of NC_090266.1, read as the reverse complement.
ATAAACAAGGAAAATAATTTTAAAAAACAGCAAAAAGTATCAAATGATCCAAATTTTTACATGACTTAGAATTTTTCTTTCAGCTTGATGAAGTCCATCTTGAGAATCAAAAATTATATTACAAATATACAATGTATGCTGACACACATACTTAACATATCAAATCATATTTTGAACATATCAAATCAAATCTTGAAGTTTTATTAATTTTACACCTTGGGCTTGCGTGCTCGCACCACGCTCCTGGCTTTACGTTTTGATAACGCTTTTAACTGTAGACGAGTATGTTCCCCTTTCTTGCACACTTAACATTGCAGTAGGGGAGACAAAAATGATCTAACTGTACAAAATATAACACGCTGAGTGGTAAAACATCCTACGCACAAAATATATACACCTCGAATCATGAGCAATCTCATGAGTACAACAAACCTTGTAAATCGGAACCATACAAAATAAAATCACATAAGTTGCAAATATACGCAATCAAAGAGACAAAAACATGTCATATTTTCCAGGGCTCACCAAGAAAGCATGTGGCATTCATGCAACTCTCATTCACTCAAAGCCTCGATGAAAAATATAAGGAAACATAATTTCACACCTTAGGCAACACATCTTATTCAATGTAGATTCCTGAAATAAATTACATGACACAAATTCATAAAAATAACAGTAGTCTTTAACTTTCAACGCATAATTCAACGTTGGTTCCTGAAATAGATTAGATGTCACAAAAATATTCCTCAGCGTGGTTATATCACAAAAGAAAATCCAAACTAAATGTCGCAATATAAAAATCTTGCCTACTGCAACACGTAGTGACATAGACAAAAACCAAAAATATCATCACGAAGTATAGGCCGCTAAAATAAACTTTCCTCGGTAGACGCACATATCGCCCTCGCAGACACACGGCGGAATGACTCAAAGCAAAGATTCAGTCTCCCAAAATAATGCAGCAATCATCAAAAAAACACAGGGTCCAACCCTTTATACATGCTGCTCAACAATCTACCCGAGGCAAGTTACAAAAACACTAAGATGCTGGCCTTTCAAATGAAGAACGCGTCCTCTTACTCAAAATCACACTAAGCCATATCACTTGTCCTAAAGTTGCCAAAACTGAATAAGTACATGAAATGACGTCATCTTAATATTCGCTCGCATGAAAAGAAACAAGACTGCGCTGGTCACAAATCAAAGCACTTGTGCTGGTAAAGTTAAACTTGAATAATACAGTGGCCAACTCTGTAATATCATAATCTGAAACTAGGAAATTGCCACATAGGCAATCGATCATGTCCAAACTTCGGAAGGTTACTGAAATGTCTCCACTTTACAACTCAAGGAACTCGCATTAATGATAATAATAAAAATAAATTCACAGAAAATTGATTCTAATTATTCAGAACTTGAAATACGAAACTAGGTCAAGGAACTCTTGAATCAAACACTAATTTACACTCTTCTTGATATTCAAAATAGTCGTGAAGATGACGCTACCAATATTTGTGGATCCAGACTCCGTCTCACACATTCTCATTCACACATCTTGCAATAAATCCCAGAAAACGTGACGGCATGTTTCCGTACACTTTGAATTCCCCTTAATACTTTAATCTAGTCCTTCCTGACTTTAATTTAAATTTTTATTTACATTTAAGCCCAGAGACGTACACTGCATCTCAAACATCAAAGCAGAACAAATCAAAATAAATGACGCAAAAATAAGAAACTGACTCATAAAAGAAATGACGCTAACCACTCAGTTAAAAATCTGCATAAAATGGAAAGAAAGCAAGCTGTGACCTTATGCAAACGGTCCACATTTAAGTTACAATTATATTTACATTAACAGGCTTTCTAGCATTTACTTTAATAGGATGTAGTCCTACCGAACAAAAGCTAAATTTACTGAAATTAAATATCAAAACTAACTTATCCCCTTTTGCAACATCAAAACAAGTTCACACTCACATAATCACATTGAAAATTCTGTACTCGTCGTGTACTCATCGGCCCCCATCATGTTTTAGCCAGCCATATCAATAATGATGCCTTCAGAAAGGACTTGGATTGGTCCTTTGGTCTCCATCCTGCCGTAGAAAAGTGATGTCGTATTTTCCGTCGCTGCTTCTGCTTCTGGATGTCATCTAAAATATCCCCTCGTTCACGATGTAGAAACTAGGTCAAGATTAACCTGCCGGTTACTAGAGTACTACGGCCAGGGTAATTTCCACTGACCGTGAAACCAGTTCTCATTCAGCCTAGTGGAACAACTCCTCTCATCTCACCATAACTAGGTCAGATATTTCCCATGTATATGCAAGACTGGAATTTGTAAAATTTAAGCCCTCGGGAAACTATTTACACAGGGAGGCTACTATGCATTCGAAATGATTAAATGGAACTGTTCTCTCCCTGGAAATCGAAAAATAAAAGCTATTCTCAAAAGTTTAACATCTTCAATAATTGAAATGCAGACTGAGCATCTTAAACCAAAGTTCAAGTCCCCACACGATCAAGAAACGTAGGTTCTGACCCACACTTGCGTAAATAATACTTCTCTCGATGTTACCTACACAGAATCTCGCTAAATAATAGGGTAGCTAGCCCACGCGCTCATCGCTTTTATCAATTCGTTCTCTAAAACACCGTTGTATCCTTGATTGGGGCCATCACTTACATAGACCAATGCCTAGCCAAATTGACGGTGACACTATCATATCATTGCTCCAGCACATCGCCCTCGTGATGCTTACTTCAAACATATATTTCCAGCTCCTGTAACCTCTTGCCGGGCTTCCGAAATGTTGCCCGTTGGTCTGGCCATTGGAGTTCTATTGTTTCCTTGCCCTGCTTTGTGTATGTCATGTCGAAATTCCTCCTCCTAAACTAAGCTGGCGAGCAAATAAACCTGAGCTCCAAGGTCCCTGCAGAAATTGCGACATGGGCTGCTGAATGTAGAGTTCCCTGCTAGTTACTAGTACTTAATAAAATAAAATCTTCTTTATACGTTCGAATAGATGACTGATTAATTAAAGGAGCACTTCAATAAGGGCTCACTGTAGAACAATGGAACATAGACGTCCCTTATGAACAGTATATATGACACTTTGTTTCACAATATCTGAAGTAAACTCGTCACTGTAAAGTAGCTGAATTACTTCTAAAGGAGATAATGGCCTGCTTAATGCATTAGGGTCATGAAAGACGTACTTGTTTCTGTTCTCTAGCTTTTTCTTAATATCACATTTTTCCAGGATATTGCCATTTCTTCACTTTATAACATGTTTCCTGTTCCCAAACAATGTAATATTCAACACTGTAGCACTGAAACCACTTATTTGAGGATCCTGTTCGCTACTACCATGAGAGTTGTCTTGGTCAGGAAGTTCAACTTCCTCAGAATATTTTTCTACAGTTTCTCCCTCAAGTACTGTACCCTCATAGAAACTAAAGTGGATGGCTTTGGCTTCACACTGTAGCTGCTGTCCACTTAGGATATTTATTGTTCCTCCAGTGGATCTATGAATACATCCATGCAGTTGGCATGTAACATATCCCAAGGCTTATCCTCCTCCATTAATGTCAGGCTCATGCACAGACAGGCTCTTACATGAGGTGAAAATGAGAAGGAAAAATTCAAAAAGTACACTAAAGTATGAGAAAATATATAGAATTTTAAGAATATGTTAAAGGCTACTAGAAGAACATTTAATGTTTCTGATGTACATCAGGAGACATGCTGTGAAGTAAAATTTTTTTCAATATAATTTGTGCTCGGTGTTGCAAAAACCCAACACTTGTAATGTAGTTGGTCTGAGTGACCCGTTGTTGCATCCAGGATTATTCATTTTCTCGGGCAGGCAAATGGTGTTATTCCTAAGCTACGCTATAAACATGAGTCCATCATTACTACTTCAGTTTTGCTACAGTTTACTTACTTTGGTTGTCTGTTAAACACTGCCATTCTCAGAGTTAATTCACTGTTTGAATGCACAAACTATTCACACAAAGACATACTGTCAGATTCGGTGGGATAGATGGAGCTCGTAGCCTTATCAATGGAGTAATTATATGCCAGATACCAAAGGGTTTAAAGTACCTGCTGCTAACTTTAGGACAATGTAGACCACTGTATGCTATTGCAAAATACGTCACCAGGAACTAATGTATTAAAACTCTCCTAAGCACTGGGATAAGAAGCATGTCCTCTGATATTAGAGAAAAGTAGCAGTATCACTCAGCTCGTCTTGCTTTTGTGACCTCCTCTATATTGCAAAATATTCAGAATTTTCTATAATGCTGTAGTATGTGAAGTTAAATTTTTGGTCTGATATGAAGGGGGAAAAAAATCGAAATTTGCTGTAAGACAGCATTAAACAATTAGCAGCTCTTGGATCTCCAAAGGGTATAAGTTGTACAATATCACCATGTTTTTGTGTGTAGAGAAACGTTGGTCTGGCTCCTTGGCTGAGTTGTAGTCATAATTACTTTTGGTTCACAGGGGCCTGGGTCCTATTCCTGGCGGGACCAGGAATTTGAACCACGTCTGGTTAATTCCTGTAGCTTGGGAGCTGGGTATTTGTGTTAGTCTTCATAAAACACTTCCCTCTATAAACCATCACATAAACAACCAGTAATGATTACATCCTCCCTCATAGGGTTGACATTAGAAAAGGCAGCCAACCATAAAAGAGGACTAAATCCTCACAAAATGCCTACCTCTGTCAAACAGGCAAATACCAGGAAGAATAAGAATGTACTGAGGTGTTAAAATACATCAGTGATTTCCAACAAGGCAGCCATGGTCCTAACCCCAACCAGTGCATATGGGGGGGGGGTTAAACCAAAAGCTGCGTCCTTGTGGTTCGTTTTCCTCTTAAAACTGGACATCCTATATCTACACTCGTGCAGTTGATTTTCTTGTAGAACTGTGAGCTTGCTTGCATTAATCCTGACAGGGTTGGTTGATATTTAATAGTGCTTAAATGCAAGAAACCTGGACCAAATTTCCTGGCACATTAAATATATACTTTTTTCAGGGCAAAATTGTGGCATTCCGGCATCTTGTAAGGTTAATAGAAATGCAGGGACATAAAGTACACAGCGGTATATTGTATAAGCATTTGAGTCTCGTAGACACGATAATGCATGTTTCTGATTAAGCGTAATGCTGCAGTGAACTTTTGCATAAATATGGTGGTTAACAACTTTCTAGTATCATTTTGAAGAAATCTGTTGGATGCTGTGTTCATTTGTGTTACTTAAACTATTAATTGCCCTTATTTGTGAATAGACAGGCATAAATTGATAATTAAACAAATGTATAATTTGGATGTCTTTGTGTTTATAGCATGCAAATGAAGACGTGGAAAAGATGATTCTTGGGAACAAAAATGATATGGAAGACAAGAGGGTGGTGAGCAAGGAGCGAGGGGAAGCGGTGAGTGTTTTAGCTAGTTACAGAGCTTCTTTAAAATAGTAAGTATATAAATATGTTGCATACCCAAAACATGCTTGCTGTTATAGTACACATCTATTTCAAATAATGATACGGATGTTTGTGTAGTTCCCTTTCTCCTCTTACTCATACTAGAAAACTGCTGTCCACATATTTTCATGTATTTGTTCATTTCTATGTCATGTTCAGGGCTGTTTCTAAGAAGAAAATGCTTGCTTGAAATCTCAGAACTCAGCATTTCGACTCCCGCACATTCATAAGATTGGTGGCCAAATATTTCTCAGGCCCATAATATGACTTTTTAAAAAGTTATTATGATTATACTCCGGGAAAATGAGCCTCCGTGGCTCAGGCGGCAGCGCGTCAGCTTCTCACCACTGGATACCGTTGTTCAAATCCCGGTCACTCCATGTGAGATTTGCGCTGGATAAAACAGAGGCGGGACAGGTTTTTCTCTGGGTACTCCGGTTTTCCCTGTCATCTTTCATTCCAGCAAAACTCTTCACTATCATTTCATTTCATCTGTCAGTCATTAATCATTGCCCCAGGGGAAATTGCAAGAAAATAGATAATTTTACAGCTTAAATCTAGGTTGATCTTTGTTACTATGGAAAACATCAATAACACATCATATTAACCTTAATGTCATTTATTCAAGAAAGTAAGAATTAAGTTGATGAGAAAGGTAAAATGTGAGAAGTAAGTTTAAAGTTTGATTAATATTCATTCTTCTCATAAGTAATAATCATCGGTGCTCATATAATCGACATCAGTTGTGCTATTTGGCTTCTTGCCTCTCCTATCTTTCACTATTTTTATAATATATCACGGTTGAAATGTATTATTAATTATATCCAATAAAATATCCATTTTATATATATATATATATATATATAAAAATTGCATCTTGACATGGGAAATTGTTGGTTGTATCCGTCTGAAGGATCATTCTGTACATTATCATATCGTTTGTTGTTCAAGAATCACCTAAATCACAACATGTTTCCTTATTTTATACTAGTTTTCATTAACTTTGCTTAGGACACATTTTATTAACACAGGATTGATATTTTATTTCGTAGCATTTCAATATAAGCTCCTGGAAAAGATAAGTTTCTCATTCGACAGCATAAATTTGCTTCTATTCAAGTTAAAATTACTATGTTAACCATCATCATACTTAATATAAATTCATTTTAATGTAAATAATCATTGGGTGTGTCAAACAGGATGATAAGATTCTCAAATGTGACCAAATATATTAATAAATGACCTAATGTGAGAGTTTTTGTATCTTGCCTAGGGAAAATCTTTTTTGAAAACACTATATAGTATCTACTCTCAATTATATTTATCACACAATATGATAGTAATTATCCATGTTAATCTCCATTATGCCATCATTATTTGGGAAAAATTGTAATATTAAGCTAAAATATCCAATTGCATAGCCAATTATTCTTATAAGAATTCCTTTATGATGATCTCGATCTACAATGACATTCCATATGTATGTATAACCACATCACCATTAATCTACTGTAGGATATGGATTCTCAGACAATATACTGCTACTGTATAATAAACATATATGATCCTCCTGTGTGTCAATATAACTTTCCTTACTCTTCAAATAAATAATTTATATCTCATATCTAGTCATCATTTTACCTGATATCCTTTCATATTCCTTCATATATTTCAACTATATATATATATATATATCATCTGACGCTCAAAAAAACCTTATTTCCATTTACTCCCAGTATTCGAGCAATATCCTATCAAATAACGTAACCATGTTTTCAGTCTGCCATTTTCTCCATATTTAATGCATATCCTAATTTATTACGGTAACATATAACCTCTACACATTGTAATATCCTTTGGCATTGCGTATCGAAGATCCTAAAATTATCCTTATTAATATTTCACATATGGTACAGTATAACATGGCTAAATGGGATTCTTTGTTTTCATTAGAACACTATCAACACTTCATTACATTTCCTAACTTGGGTTTGTCTTATATTTGGTGAAGACTACCTATTCCCTTATATCATTGGCATAAATAATCACTCGTGAGAATATAATGTAATTTAAGTCATTCTGAACACTCTAAACAAATCTATCAATGTGGGCTTTAACTACAGACATCCTAACCTTGTTATTATTTATCTATACACATGATTAAATTATATTATTGGCTAACCTCTCTTAGCAAAACTTATCCTTTTCCGTCCCTTTCCAGAATGATATCATTTGGTCATCCTCTACAGCTCGGGATTCTGGTCATTCTGCTTGGCCAGCATCGTTGGTGTCATCGTGGGCTAGGGGTCATCTCAGCCATGTCGGTCCAGTTTGGAATCATCCAGATAGTCGACTCTGTCTTCTTAGTAAGCTGTGGTTTCCTTCAAAAACTCGAGTGAGAATAAAGAATACAGTGATGAGATCAGCTGTGACATAACAGTTTCAAAGCCTTCTAACATGGGTTATATAATTTGGTTCCGCTTAATATAACTTGGTATAATAGCAATGTTTCTATTAGATCTCCAATATGTCTGCAGATATTTCAATTTGTTATAGTAAAGAATGGCTTTAATAGTTGTTTATCGTCTTTAGTGCGGTGTAGTGAATATTATTTCTTAAATCATGGCCTTGTCGTTGTTTGCCGCTGCGAATCAGTTTGTGTGGTGTATTTTATTACTTTATGCGTATTTGTTAAATCTTATAATACCTTCTTGTGCTGTAGGCTTATATATGTCCTATAAACAGCTTTTCTTTCTTATTTCCTTCACTGTTTCTGAGAGTTTGACGCGATTTTACTACTTTTTCAGAATACGTCCATGTACTTGAGTTAGGCTTCCTTTTTTTTTAAAAAAACAGTGTCGTCTTTAACAATTTCAATATCAATTTTGTCTTGGTCACTGCCACCCCGATTTTATTCATTCCAACTTTGCGTTACTCTCAATTCCTTGATATCTTATGTTCATTGTGTTTAACTTCATTACTAGTAATCGTGTCCGTCTTAATTCGATTGAGCTTAATTGCTAGAGTAGTGGAATGGCACATGTTAAAATAGCAGAAGACTGGAACAGACACAATTTGTGAGTTTTCTGAAGGGTGGTTTGTTTTAAAATATTTTAGTGTCTAGTTTGGATTCAGCGAAATGACAAAATGAACATACGCTACCTTCCTATTTTTCTTATGCGGATAGAATGTGGGTTATTCAAGATAAACCCCATGTGCAGAGAGAAAAAGGTAGGTTTTCCATAGATTTTGACATTTAAAAAAAATTTAATGCAAAACTGAGCCATGTTGGGCCAATTCTGATGGTGGATTTGCATTCAGCGAGTCAAAATACATTGGTTCATTTTTTGATTGTAGCAACTACTTTTTTATTTAGATTCATAGCATACTTACAACATTAGTCATTTTACAGGCCTTCGAAGTAATCACCACCATTGTGAAGCACTCGTTCCCAGCAATGTGGAAGTCGTCGGATGCCGTTGAGAGCGCCTGATCTCTGGAGGTCACAGACTGAGTGGTCGGTGGCCTGGAGAATGTCATCCACTGTGCGGAAGCGGACACCTCGAAGTGCTGCTTTCATTTTAGGGATGAGATCGTAGTCTCGGGGGCTGTGATCTCGAGAATAAGGGGGGGTGGTTAAGCATTTCCCAGCCTTAGTGATTGAACAACTCGGTCACAGCTCCTGGTGCTTACGGCCTTGCATTTTCACGCAGAATGATGGGTGGGTTAGTCAGGAAGTGTCCTCGTTTTCTTCTTAGAGCTGCTTTCAGGTTCATTAGCAAAAATGCACAGTAATACTCCGCATTAATGGTGTGTGTTGGGGAACGGTATGCTTTATGATAACATCCCAGTTGTAGGCATTGATCAGCATGGCCTTCACATTGGTTCCAGTCGGCCGAACCGTTACTTTTTGCGGTGACCCGTGATGATGCCACTTGTTTGAAGTTTCAGCTGTGGTTCATAAGCTCTGGCCCAGGTCTCGTCAGTAATGATCATCTGCCGTAAGAAGGCCTCATGTGCTCGTTCATAGCGCTCCAAGTGCGAACGAGCTGCATCATATCGCAGCCATTTCTTATGTTTGTATCGTTGGCCAATTCAAAAAATTGTCGTGTTCCGATCAGCCAGCACTAACGCGTTCACATTCTGCACATCTTCATCACTTCCTGCAAGATGACCAGGCTGCAGCAAGTCTGTCACATTTTGTTGTCCGTCTTTGAAGGCCTTGAACCTCGGTGCTACAGTACGGTGTGAGAATGTTGAGACAGCAACCAGTTAACCAATACTTTAAGGAGACGAAGTCAACAACAAATATTTTCAGTTTTCTTCTGGTCTTTGCTACCACAGTCACATGGTAGCAGTATCTGGCCGTCACAGTAGAGGAAGGTATTGGTAATGTTTGAACTAAAATTCGTGTTTCAGAAACCATTATGTACCTTAAAAGTGTTCTTTGCCCATTTTGGAAACTTAGAAAACTGGAGCTGTCTGGTTCTTGCACCCACATTTTAATTTTCTCCAGGAATTCCTCAATATTTTATTTTTTTCCGGTCTGGGGTAATTATTATTGTACAGTAAAAAGTCCATTCTATTTTACATTCTTTTTTGAACTTTGATTACAGTTGAACCTTTGCACTGGCCTGGTACCATCAATGAGCCAGCACAAGTTAAAACACCTAGGGAGCCAAAAATAGCCCCAAAAACACAACATTAAAAAGAATACAGGTGTGGGACCTACCTTAAGCAGGTCAGGGTGTCACTAATTACCCATGGATCCATTCATATACTGGAATGGTAAGATTGTTGAATAGAGTTAACAAAAGAAAATAAACACCCTTTTTCAAAGAAAGATAAAGAATTTTAATTCTGAAGACAAGTTTAAATTAAGATCATAAAATAGAAATATTGTCTTCGTATGAGTAAAAAATAAAAATTTTATGGTCAGAATTAAATTAACAGGTTAGGAAAATTAAATTAATTTTAATCGCGGCTGGCCTACCCAAACAAAAGGAAATCTAAAATCATTATAACTACAGCAAGTTAGGAATAAATCTTGAAAACTTTAACAACTTAATGCTTTTTCTTGTTCAGTTTGAATAACCTAGTTGAATGATAAGATTTCTTCTTTTAATTTTGTTACACTTCATTAGTATTGGGTTCCTTCCAGGGAGCTTTCGTAAGCAAATCATAATTCATCACCTACAAGATCGAATTTACATCGATTACAATAACCACGCTAAAGGGAAAGAATGTTAACATGAATGAGGAAAGAAAATGCACAAAAATAACTTGTAGGGGGAAATCAACATGAAAATACTCCTCCAAGATTCCAAATCCTTTACAGGAAAATCAATTACACCAACCAGGTCAATCAACAATGGCAGTCAACACCACCATCGCTACGGTAATGTACATACACTAAAAGAAAAAGGCAAGGACCTATCCCGAAACAAAACACAATAATAGGAGCTTACTAGTAGATCCCAAAATTCAAGAATTACAAGTTAAATTAAATTAAAAGGGGAACAAAAAGTTGATATTGAGAATGGGATCTAATCAAAATTTTAAACCACTTGCAGAAACTCACATGGTTGTTAAACGCACGAAAGACCAAGAGAAGTGGTTGTTTCCTTTAAAGCATTATTCACTGTCCACGAAGAAAAAATCCAAAATTAAAATGCATGAGGTAGACTTACTGTTCTGTTGAAGCTCGTAGAAATATGTTAAAACGTATTACAACATACCCACCATAGGTGTGGCTTATTAGAAGACACTCAAAACTGTTCACACCAAATCACAAGAGAATTCGAGGACGGTGAAAAAAAAAAGACTTCCGAGGGTGGTAACACCCTCAAATTAGTGCATTCATCCTGGATCCATGATCCAGGCCAGGTCTCGCAACACCACCTTCTCCTATCGTGCCAGAACAGGGAGTCATGGCCGACACAAGCTTACAAACAGTCATGGCCAGCCCAAGGCATGAAGCCGCGCACTCATTCGTCAGGCACATCGCCAACGAGGTTAGACCTGCTGCCGCAGAGAGCATCCCAAAGCAGGAACAAATTACCGCTTCTCGTGCCAAGTTGAAGAGAATGGAAATTCTAAGTTCCCATGGAGGGAATTAGATATTTTTCCACCAATAGAGCATATAAAAAATTAGATGTATGGCTTTTCAGGCTTTTGCTCTATTCACCAGCATTTTATCTCCCATATGCAGTTATCAGACTGTGCCTCTTAAATAGGCTTCTGATAAGTTCACCTGCATACACCCCAGCGTCAGTGGGTAGGGTCTGACACATCCCACTCTAATGAGTCTAGTGTCAGACCTAAGACAAAACGCTGGTTAATAGAGCAAAAGCCTGAAAAGCCATACATCTAATTTTTGATCTGAAAGTTGAAGAGATACACAACGAAGTATTTGAGGAATAGAAGCTTAGATCTCAAAGGCGAAGTGGATATTACAATTAAAAATGTGACAGCAAGTCAAGAAAATAATAGTAGAAGACAAATTGGAAATAAATTCCCACTAACACAGATTTCCACGGTGGGTTTGCCACATCTAAAAATGTTAATGGAGAGGGCCCAAAAATGTAACCGAGGTTACACCTTGATGCATCATTCCCGGAACTGTCGTTTTCTCGTAATAATCGTTCAATTTATTTGGTCCCAAAAATGTTCCATATAAACCAGTGGTAAATTTCCCCGCATCTATCGTTCGTTGAACTATCATTGTATCACATCGATTGTCAAAAAATTTGTCCTAGGCAACATTTTTCTGCATTGATCAATCAATCATTCGTAAGAAAGATATATGTAATTTTTTTTAAGTTTAGAGCGACAACTCAATACTCTAGCATAGAATAGCAGGAACCTGTTACAGGAGAATGTACGAGTGATTCAGAGTTGTTAGGATCTTGTAGGCGTGAGTGTCGTGCGCAGATTATTCACACACAACTACACTATACTAGCCTTTTGGCGCCAATGCTTCTCCTTGACCCACTAAATGACCGCTATAAGTATTCTTATTTACAGGAATTAAAACGGAGCCACTGTAAAACTCAGATTTGTCGCCATTTTCTGCGTTGCTATTGATTGGCTAGGGCTGCCGCCTTCATTAGAAATGAGAAAATCGCACAGTTTAAAATAGTCGCTGCGTGCGCCAGGTACTTTTTAATTAGTCACAGGGTGATTAATCGCGTCATACCTTGTGGAGTGTGTGGGATGCTAGAGGCCTGTTGACCACTTTGTTGTCTTGTTACAAGCCAAGCCAGACCAATAGTCTTTTCACTAGACTGGTCTTGTAACTAGTTCCTAAGTTGCCAGCCTCGTATGGCCTGTTGTGACACCGTCAGAGACTCGCCGTGTTGGATTTCTTACCGCTGTGACATCGTCCAATGTATTTCTAACCTATTATCCACGAAGGGTCTACGAATCTTTACGAAAATGCAGGTTATCGCTGTAATATCCATGTATATCTTTAATATGCAATAAGAGAACTGACAAAGGTTTCAGTTATCACAAAATGTAAAGAAAATTGAAACAAAACAGCGTAAAAGTTACTTTTTTATTTTCATCGTGTTTATCATGGTCGTAATATTTTGATGCCGTTATGTATGGTATGAACATGTCCAGGTGCATGGCTAAATTGTTAGCACATGCTGGCCTTTGATCCAGGGATCTCCATTGGGTCGGGCATTTTAACTTCCCTTCGTTAATTTCAACAGTTCGGGGCTCTACGTGTGTACCGTCTTCAGCATTAGAATTGATCACATTTTCATAGACATGCAGGTTGCCTGTCACTCATCAACTCGAAAGACCTACACCAGACCTCTCCACAGGACATTTGTTGTTGTTATGAAATTTATATAATGAAAAATGTCCAAATACTATACGCGTATTTTATTATTTTGCTTTCCCCCTACTTTTTATGTTAGCCGCATTTATTGTTTTCCGGCATCTGTCATTTTGCCCCTCCCCCTTGAAAAACTATGCATTGAGGTTTTACTGTATTCTGTTGCATATGCAATCCGTCATTTCCACATACTCTTCAAATGTTCCTTCATTATCAATCCCACTCCTTGCCCATTGCTCAAATATAATACGTGTACCATCATTATTCTCCTTCTTCCTTCCTTTCCACTTTACATTGCTACATCCTCTTTCTCTATAAAATCATTTGGCTTCAACTTTCCCCGTCAGGGTCGTCACATTGATATTGCACATTTTCATGGTGTTGATTACTGGTCACCCACTTTTCAGTTCCCCCAGCACCTCATAAACTGTGCGGAGCCAGGCTGGCTTGGTTGTACCAATGTAAGTACAGTAAAACTTGCTCAAAGCAGAACCTGAATAAAGCGGAAACTTGTCCACTACGGAAGTTTTTCTTAGCTTACGGTGTTATAATGCTTTTACTTTTGTATAATGCCAAATCTCCTCAACACGGAAACGAATAACGGAATAATTTTAAAAAATCTGCTTCTACAATGCAGAAAATATTACGAACTGATGTCCTATATACAATATTTGTGCATTGCTGCTGCTGGTATGATCGTCATTGAATGGACAAACTGAAGCACGTATTTGGACATCCCTGCCCTCAGAGCACCCGCCTTTCTATTTCTTCACCAGGGCACTTCAGGAATTTCTGTGAGTTAAAGGCCGATAATCTGCTTTCTAAAATAAACAGGTACTGAGTGATACGGATGATGGAACGAGTGAAGCGCTTGAAAACATATCGGCAATATCCGACCTGTGTCAAGCAAGAAACGTTTCTTGAGAATCAAGGAACTTAATTCGAAGTTTGAAAACTTACGACACATTACAAAATTTTGCATCAGCTACAGTCCTTCTAGCGTGAGGAAGGCTGAGAAAAAGGTGCAGACAGAAGGAGACAAGCAAGAAGATGATCAGATCAAGATTCGAATCCAGGAACAGGCCCATAGTGCTTTTGTGACTTAAGGCAACTAGACATTTCATCAAACTCTTCCAGGGTTCTTGACCTAATAGGGTCAGCTCAGGGCTGCACTCAGAAAGACATGATTTGAAAGAAGACGAAAGAAGTTTCTTTGTTTGATCCATGGTAGAAAGCTTAGTGTTGTGAAGTACTATATAGAGTGTTGTGATGGAAATAAGTTTAAGGAGCGTATATCCAGTGTTGTGAAATAGTGTTGTAATAGTGTCAGAATGATGCACATACTGTGTGTAATAGTAAAGCACTAATAATAATTAAAACAAATCAATGTACTACAGTACTATGTACATCAATCTGGATAGCTAAGCATCGTGCTGAGACAGGTAAGTGCTGAGTAATGGCAAAAAGACAATGCTTTGTGTAATGCAGAAACTTGTCTAATTGAGAAAAAATTGTGGTCCCTTGAGATTCCACCTTGAGCAAGTTTTATTGTATAAGCTATTATTACGATGGGGTTAGCACTCCTAGGCCCGGTTGTATAAAGACATCTGACTGGAGATCAATTAAGAACTTAGTTCTGAAAATGAACTGAGGTTACGACTTCATCGCGTTGTATAAAACTGAACTCGGTTTACACATGTGTAGTTCAAATGTAATCGGAGTTCAAAAAAGTGGACGTGGCAACACCGCAAAACAAATGAAATACGAAATAGCTCGGCCCTTTGGATAATACATAAATGCCGGGATTGACCTGGCCGTGACTGTAAACAAATGAAATACGAAACTGCCGTGACTGTCGAAGCAGGAGAAGAAGAAGAAGAAGAAATATTGAAATCTCGCGAAGTAAACATGGAAGGAAATTCAAAGGAGCGTTCTGCGAATTTCACACCGAAATAAAAGGACGATCTGGTGGATATTGTACTATCGAGCTACAAACATATAATAGAAATTAAAAGAACCGATATGGTGACATCAAAGTTGAACGAGAAAGCCGTTGACTTGTCAATTTAAAGAAATCTCCAACAACCAATTGAAAACTTCTTGTAGCATAAAACATACACATGGGTGACAGGGGATAATTTCTTTGAGTAGGTTTTTGTAGTATGTCCCTTAACGTCAGTTCCAGTCGTTCCTCAACATCTTTCGAGAAACGGAATCTCATTTTGAACATTTGATCACTCATTTCAATCATCGGATTCCGTCTGTACCGAAAGACGCGAGGAGTTCATTGTAAAATCAACTCTTCTTCATCAGACGAAAAATCGGAATAATCTGACATCCCTGCTAGTTGCTTTGTTTTGTAAACTTGAAACATAATTTAAAATAATTCATTATTGAAGCAGTATCATAAAACTAAGTAACAACAACGTGTTGGTATGGCAGTAGGCTATTGTTTATATGATATTCTCATAACCTCACTTCTGAAAAAATCTAGCGATCTTTAGCAATATAATTTAATTACTAGCATTCAAGATATTTATAACTCATCTCGATATTATTAAGACGCGGTATTCTTACGCATATACGATACATGGAAACACTTCTCAAGTCTTCAGGACTAGTTCAATGTTTAATATGAACGATAATGATCTAGGTTCAAGGAGATTAACCGACGAATATTCGCCAGTCAAATCTGAACTTAGATCGAGACGAGATGATCTTAGATTAGCGTTTATACAACGGAAAATCGAAGTTCAACTTGACTGGCAGCCATTTTTCCTCGTTAAACTCAGATCAAATGTTTTATACAACCGGGCCCTAAAGGCATATTAGAGCTACTAACAGTGATTCTTCAAGCCACTTATAATATGAAGAACACAGTCTGTAGCTCCTCCAGAGGTTGACAGATGCTACAACTCATGGGTTACAGCTTCCACCATCTCTGCCTTACGGAAGCCCACCTTCTCCACCTGCGATGCAGTTGAGATCTTCACTTATTACCCCAAGGTGTGACCCATAGCAGGTCTGAGACTTGCGTATGTATGATCCCCTCTCCCTGAGATAAGGCTGCCTCTAAAAAGGGTCCCTGTTTCATAAAATGATAACAATAGCTAGCAGTAATAGAACATAAAGAGTATGTCAAGACTTCACTTTATTATAAACAGTAGCTCAATAACCCATGAACATTGTGTTAGAAGAAGATGGATGTGAAGAAAAAAATCAGGTGTTGTAGTGTTCTGAGGTTTGAATTCTACTGTCTAGAGCAGCCATTCTGAATGTGACTTTACCTTATTCATTTCAGCCAAACATAGGAGTTTTACCCTATATCTAGCTCCAGAACTTCTGTTACCATTTTGAAATTATATTTTCCAGCACTTACACAAATGTAATAACTCAGGACACCTAAGTACTTGCAAGTGATGGCCAGTGATGTTTTATTTGCTAGAAGGTAATGTGAGGAAACCTGAGGAGAAGACTACATTGAAGATAGTTAAGAAAAATCACCTTAGCCCAGGCTCACATCACTCAAGTCAGCTACTCGACCCTCTGGTATTATACGTCTTGGCACGTTTAAGTTCCATTTTTGTAGTCGATGTTCAGCTCCATTAATTTGTGGGAAAGAATTTTCATGACACATTTTAAGTGTTGTAGCTTCTTGTTTGACATGTGTACAAACTATAACAATTTGTTTTTACAATCCTGTCTTGTATATTAATTTAAGTAATGAACACTAAAAGGCAGCATGTATATATAGGACATGAAAATTGCACAATCTGAATAGTTTTCATTGTCGTTTGAACAAGATTATCTTTGCATTCTTATTTCCAGCACTGGTGATAATAGAAGTAAACTGAGAAATGCTGCTGTTTTTTGAGCTGTTCCTGATTTATTGTTTTGGCTGGAATGTGTTTGTATATTCTGGTTTGTAATATTGAATCTACTTGCAGATTGCTCGTGAGCATGGGATTCGTTTTATGGAGACATCTGCAAAAGCAAATATCAATATTGAACGTGCTTTCAACGAATTGGCTGAAGCCATCCTGGACAAAACTGCAGGGAAGGATCCAACAGAGGCCCCGGACAAAGTAGTGATGGATAGACGCAATGACTACCGACAAAATCGGTGTTGTTAAATGCATCATACGGACTACTGCTACTTGTGGGAGGGACTGGGTCCCAGCATCGTTGGGGTTTGCCCTTGCCAAAGCTTGCATGTTTGTGTCAAGTGATAGCGAAATGTGATTGCAGCAGCTCAGCATTGCTGCCTTTACTCCAAATAATTGGGAAGAGACTGATGTTGGGGTAGCAATTACAGACTTGGAACGTTTGTTGATTATAGTTGAAAGTCCATATCGTTCACTATCAGAGTTGTCCTATCGTTATTTACTAATTGTCTTAAAATGAATGCCTTTGTTAACTCAACTTTGAGTAGTTAAGTACCTTTCTAGGAGCAATTCAAGGATTATTTAACACTCATCCGGTCCTTATAGCCTCTTATATTCCCTCTGTAGTTTTATGAATTTATATTCTTTTTTAGTCTATTACCACTTGTGTAAATTGGGACCCACTAAGAAACTGTGAAGCCTGCACCTCGTTATTAATTATTCTATTCAGAGGCCCTCTCTGATTGTGTGTGTGTGTGTGTGTGTGTGTGTGTGTGTGTGTGTGTGTGTGTGTGTGTGTGTGCGCGCGCGCGCGCGCGTGTGTGTGATATTAACTTACAGAAAATATTTCTGAACTCTCTATGTGGTCTAACTTCGGAGTAATCCCAGAGTTTAGATAACACCGGAAAGCCTGTGATGTCATGCTTTTTCAGTCTTGTGTATTAATTGTGTGCAAATTATGGCTTCGTATGTGTTCTTCCAGTTCATAATGAAACAAAGATTGTATTCTTTTTGTTGTTAGTCCTCTTTAGTTGATGGTTATTATTTAAATGAAATTTGTGCTTATGCTGTTACATTGTATTGTACTTTTTGTTTAATGAAAGAAACTGTTGCCGAGAGAGAGACTGGGCTTTTTAACCTCTCTTAATAAAGACAAATCTCTCGATGTATGAGAAATAAACAGTGCTAATATTTTATCCTATTAATCCTCCATAGTTTGTTCAATTCATAGTTGAGGACTGGGAATCTTCATGTGATTTTGAAGTACAATTTCTTGTTAAGACAAGTATTTGATTTCCTATAAAGTGTGGCAGTTCTTTCACTGCAGCCCTAAGAGAGTGAAAGAAGCTACGAGGTTAGTGCTAACTAGGGGATTGGGATATATTTTGGATGACTGTATGAACTCTCCCCCACTGATTATTTAACTGTGTTCAAGATGTCTAATTTCCACTCGGTTGTTCTTATCAGATTGTGAAATTAGCTTTTTATGTGAAGGGATCTGTGATGGAAACATGGATACTCAAAATGGAAGTGTGTACTCATGAAGGCATAACAGTGGGTGCTGTAACACTCTGTGGAATGGAGAATTAATGCTTTTGCAGTGCTTGTAAAAAGGATCATAGAATTAGTGAAGCAGATAAAATGGACACATGAATCTAAATTCAGTGTGCAGATATTTTAACCTCCTATGACTTCAGACTCTAATGATGGCTTACCTTTATCATCGCTCTCTAGTATTCATAATGCCTCTCCACTTTAAGAGTAAATGCGAACATCATGAAGTACTTGCTTTCTCTGCCAGAGTGCTGCTAGCGTGCAGTATTCAAAACGAGCGGCACGCAGTTATCACAGCTGTTGCATTCAAATGGTTTTCCTGTCAATCGGCTCGCTGCGTAGATATTTCACCCTCTCCAAACGTTCGTTTACTTCATCTCCAATGTTTTTTAAGATAGTCGGGATAAGTGTTTTGCAAATTACCTGACCTAACTTCTCAGCATGATTTGAACTGTCATTTGTGTCACACTTTAAAACCGTAACTCTTCTAAACAGGGAGAACTGGGGTAGTTAAATTCATACAAGCTCCTGTATTAACAAATGTTGCAACTTCACACACAAAATCATTTACAGTGTTTGTGAAGATTTTGCAGGATTTCTGTCACTGTTTGTGAAATTTTAAGGATCACTTCTATGGCACTGATTGAGGTGACATGACACTGCTAATAACATTCATCTCATGAGTATGTTAATTTCATTGTTTCAAAGGAATTCCTGTCTTCAGAATTGTGTTGAGGGCAAGTACTACAGCCCTTGAATCAAGCATATCATTGTTGCCTGAAGTTCTCCTCAAAATGCTAAAGAACATTTCTAGGAAATCGCTGTTAAATACTCTGGTTAGCACAAATTGAAAGCCCTATTGCAATAAGTATTAGACGGAGAGTAGTGTAGAATGTGTAGTCAGCCGAGTAGCCTCGTTAGTTTCATTGCTGAGAAAACCCACTTCCTTGCTCATGGCATGTTTCCATCATCATCATCATCATCATCATCTTCAGTGTCCCACTCCAGTTGCCCGGGTGTGGTTAACATAGCTCTTCCACTCCTTTCTGTCCTTCCACTTTTCCTGCTCCATTAATTCTGCCACATCCAATCCAGCTTCTCTAAAGTCCTTCCAAATCTGATCCATCCACCTTCTTCTGGGTCTTCCAACTGGTCTCTTTCCCTTAACTTCTCTTTCCAATTCCCTTCCTGCTACCCGATCCTTTCCCATTCTTTTTACATGTCCAAACCATCTCGGTCTTCAGTCTTGCTTTCTGTATTGTACTAACGGTTCTATATTTAGCTCTTCTCCGATTTAAATATTTTGAATTCTGTCTCTTGTTTTTTTTCTAACCGATGTCCGTTTGTTACAATTGGTATGAAATACTGTTTATATAATGTTAATTTCGTTCTCTTGGGTACTTTGTCATCCCATAAAAGCTCTCTGACTTGATGATAAAATGTTGTACCTTTACTTACACCCTCAAAATATGCCAGGAATTCACTCTCCAGCCAGTGAAGCCTGTCATCACTTGTGTTGAAAAAGTGGACCTTGTCAGGGCAAAACTTAGCATTGTAACTGCTAACATCATGGATAACTAATCATTTCTGAATCATTTTCATTAAGTGTATGGTCACTGTACAGTCTTGGAATGAGTGGACCTTTTAATGTCCAGAATGTTTTTGCAGATATTCCAGAGCTGTTATTACTGGTGTAGAAAATGCCCCTCGCTCTTTTCACATTCATTTTTTCTATGTTGTTTGGCTTGCATGTTTTTGAGTCAGAAAGCGAATAGGTTTTATCACATGATTTGCTTATAATTTGTATAAATTTTTCACATGATAGCCACTTACTGTGTCCTCTCCATCAAACATGGTCTTCTCCAAAAATGTGTTTCTTACGTTCTTTAAAATGTGACATTGGTGAAATGCAAGAAATGAGGATCGGTTCGGGTCATTTGGGGGAGTAATTTGTGGCTTCAAAATCTTGCTGTTGGAAAGTCTTCTAATCATATAAATGTTCTTACGATTATTGGAAACTAGACATACTATAAGAAATCTACAAGCCTCAATCTCTCTGATTACAGACAGTGAGAGATTATAAAGTTCCTTGCCTGAGATTAATTTGGAAAAGAAGTACGCAGCTGGCATTCTGTTCTTAGTGCATAACCTCGGTATCATAAAACAAACCTAATTATTGATGAGAATTTCAGATTTGCTCACATTCTCGACATTCTTAATTTTGGATATAGTATTATCTGGAACAGATGTGGTTTGGTGACCAAAAAATGTATCTAGCTTTATGTCAAATTGCAATTATTTTATTGCCGTTTCATCCACTATGGAGGAACATATTCTTTCAGCCTCATTCAAACTTTCAGATTCTAGGGTTAATTTCTTTCACAAGGTTCATTACTCGTGTGTCGCATGAAGTATCACCCAAATATCTGGACATTGTGCTCTTAGAAGGCAACTTGAATATATTTTTCCTAGCATACCTGTAACCCTTGGGTGATACGCATCCCTACACTATACTGTGTTTCACCGTGGAATTCTGTCCATCTGGGGGAACATTTCTCAAAATTCGCTATTTGCTCAAGAAGGAGTGAAAACTTGGCATTTGAGGTATCTTGCTCAGCTGTTTTATGAGGGGAGATAAAAAAGTTTCCATTTGATGGCCGTACAGTCATGAATTGGGATGCCAATCAGGCAAAATCGCCGTAAGCATTGAGGCACTCATCCCACTGATGCACCAGGGATGCACCAGGTTGAAGATCCCCATGTGGTAAAATGCAGTGTCCTACTGCGTGAAGAAGTCAAAAGCGCCTGCTGCACATCCTCCATCCGACCGGAAGCCTCGACCATTCAAGGCCTTTTTGAGGGAACCGAATTCATGATAATCGCATGGGGATAGATCAGGACTGTAGGGCGGGTGCTCGGGTGTCTCCTGCTTTAATTGACATACCTTCTGTATGATAACTGCCGGGCTGAGTGGCTCAGACGGTTAAGGCGCTGGCCTTCTAGCCCCAACTGGCAGGTTTGATCCTGGCTCAGTCCGGTGGTATTTGAAGGTGCTCAAATACGACAGCCCCGTGTCGGTAGATTTACTGGCATATAAAAGAACTCCTGCGGGACAAAATTCTGGCACCTCGGCGTCTCCGAAGACCGTAAAAGTAGTTAGTGGGACGTAAAGCAAATAACATTATTATATTATTATTATTATTATTATTATTATTATTATTATTATTATTATTATTGTTATTAGAATATGAGTTCAGGAAAAGAATATTCTGACGAATTTAACTTTGAAATTCGCTTCAGAAGCAGCAGTATAAGAAATAGCTATGGTGGAAGTGCAGAGGTGATATGTTATTGTGCATGTTTTTTGGTTTAGCATTGTATGATAACTGGCCTTCCAGATCGGCCGGTGTCTTGTGTTGAAACACGATCTGCGCAGAACCTGGTGCACCATTCCACAGCGGAGGTTTTTGACAGACATGCTGCCCCATATGCAGTCTTCATTCTCCGATGGATGTCCACCAGTATTTGTCCTTCAGCTGCCAAGAACAGAATAACAGCACGTTGGTCCTGTTTGGACACATTTGGTAATATCACCATAGTTCATGTGGCCGCATTTAACGCACCCACCTTGGCATGATGCGATTGCCACACTAATCCCTCTGCATACTTGTCCGTGCTTATATACCTGCATCGGAGTCACACTACGTTGCACGTCCACTGCAGCAACGCCCTTAAACGGAAACTTTTTAATCACTCCTTATTATTAATATTGCAAGAGACAATTCTCAAGATTATCCATGTTGAAACCGACTATAAGCTTGTATTGAATAGGTGGTGATAATAGAATAAATTACTTTTGTGATAATTTTGCTTATAATTATTCGTGATGAGGCTTTAGGATAATTATTGTTATGACTCCAACTCCTGAATAGTTCTATTTTTTTGAGTTTATTTTCAAGATGTGAAAATTTAGCCCATGCTCTCCACAGTATGTCACAATTTATTTTTTTCTATTTTAAGCCGTTTCTCATCTAAACTTAAATGTTGCACTGGATATCAACAAAAGGATGACAGTCATAATTTCTGGGATGTGTTTTCATCACAGCTTGGCTCAGTGGATTCATGTTTCCATTTCTTACCTTTGGCATTGACCGAATGTTTTATAATAGGTCTACACTCTGGTTTGATCTGTTGGAAAGATGGATAAAAAGGGAAAACATACGGAACAGCAGCATCCTGCAGTTTCGTCATTTTTAATCCAGGTTGATATTTGAACTCTTGAAAATGAAGGCTAGCTGCCACAGAAGATCTAGAATTTTAATTGTGTCAAAAGTCTGCTTTTGATATTGCTTTAAGCTGTTCTCCGAGATCACTTTGATTGGAAAATTGGTGAAATGATACTCCCCTCGGATTACTATTCTGGCTTGTGCAGCAAGGCACATAGCAATACACCATTGCTATTGATAGATTGAAACCTGTAATAACACATTAACATGCCAAGTTAATGTAGCCTATGGCATGATCATAAGCCATAACTAATTAAAGCAAATATGTCACGATAGCATTCCGTGAAGTAGGAAATCAGATGAAGAGGTTATTTGAAACTCGAACTATGCAGGAGCTTTAAGCATGTCTTGTAATTACTTCTTTCAATAAATTACTGCTGTTACATACTGTACATTCTTATGATGAAATGAATCTTCCATACTTCCTCTAATGTCACAACTCAACCCAATCTCAGTAAACTACATAAAGAAACGACGCTCAACACATTATTTACACCCTCTTTCTTCTTGTTCTTAATGTGCCTCCAGCACAGCTCTACTGTATGCTGCTTGTGCTACAGTGACCAAAGTGGTCCCTACGGGATGGTCGCAAAGAAGCATTAAAGCTGAGCTAAGTGGGGAGGCTGAGAGGTATACTAAAGGGCGATGTTGTTACTAAAGCCAAATCCAATAGAATCTCAGATTTTGCAGTATTCTGTCTTCTAGAAATTGTTGGTAAGTGATGTGTAGTACAGTTGATGGATACAGATTGCCTTCTGTATTAATATTGTTTTTAATTCTTTGAAATAATCAGCATCTTTACCTGAAGACCTTAAAAAAAAAAATAATGTACTTTTCCAAGTATTGTGTTCTTACAGAGTCCCATGAAGTAACCAATACTCTCCTCTCTCCACCCCCACCCCCCTCCCTGTAATGAATTATTACCCTTACATCATAAATTGTCCAGGTGTATCCGATTTCAAACAGAATCTAGTTTTATCCCTACCACTCCTTACTTTCTGACAGCAGTGGATTTATTATATGTTGGTATTACTTCCCACAAACTCCTATGATACTCAGATGCATCCATGCTTCCAATTCTGCTGTGTCAAAATGTTTCTTCACTGAGCTCAATAGCTGCAGTCGCTTAAGTGCGGCCAGTATCCGGTATTCGGGAGATAATAGGTTCAAACCCCACTGTTGGCAGCCCTGAAAATGGTTTTCCTTGGTTTTCCATTTTCACACCAGGCAAATGCTGGGACCTTAATTAAGGCCACGGCCGCTTCCCCCACTCCTAGCCCTTTCCTGCCCCATCATCGCCATAAGACGTATCTGTGTCTGTGCGACGTAAAGCAACTAGCAAAAAAAAATTTGTTATTATTAATCAATTAAAATATTTGTAAGGTTGTAATTCCAGAACCAAAGGATCTCTCCACATTCGCCTCATATAAACTGATGCAGTATACAAGATTTAGGGCATAATTCATGGCAACAACTTTTTTCCTCATGAATGTGGAATGTACTAGACAAATGGAAATACACAGATGGGAGTGGGGAGCATAAGGAGCAGTGGAATGTTTGAATAATGCAGAGTAGGTTTACCAGGTGTAGGATATAAAGCAAAGCTCTTTCCTATCCCATTATTGCCACAAGACCTGTGTCTGTGCAACATAAAGGAAATTGTAAAATATATATATCTAGCAAGGAAATTGTCAGCCATGAAATCCTTGTGCTACATAATGTTTATTCTCAGGAAATACAGTAACCTTTATGTTAAATCCTCAGAGTAGTCCGGTAGATTGCCCACAACACATTGCAAATGATGCGGTAGATGTTTGATACCATTCTCCTCACCAGGTGTGAATTTTGCAGTCTCGTGTTTCACAGCGTTGGCAATGTCCTCTCGTGTCCCAAACTATCTCCCATGCAGTGGTTCTTTCACTTCGGGGATGAGGTCAAAATCGCATGGAGACTGGTCCAGTGAATATGGTGGGTGTTCCAATACTTCCCACCCCCAGCAGTGAAGTTGTGTTGTCACATCCATTATGCATGGAGTCTGACTCACTGCTGCAGTCTCATTGCCCTGTGCTTTGTACCTGTCTAACATACCCCCATCGAGTGTTGTGCTCATGTACTTTGAGGGTCATGCTTTCCAGGACATGACCATTGTATGGTTGCACCGTGCAAATGTGAGGGGAAAAATAAAAGTTGTCATGACTTTTGCTTCAACCCCTGTATATACTGTAGTTGAGGAGATGCAGCAGACTAGGGTGGTTGTATCTATGATCTTCCCATTGATCACTTTGAATGTTTGTTACATTAAACACTTGAGATACAAATTTTCCATAGCTAGAATGGTATTCTTAATAAATGTAATGTTTACGATTATTCGTTGGGAAACTGTTATTAAAGAAACAATGATCCATATATAGTCTTTTCACCGGAGTTGGCTTGAAGAATCCCACTCTGTTGCTGTGGTGTTAATTGCTGCAATATAGTTCCAACATTTTTTGTTTATCACTTTTAAGTCTTGCCCAACCTACACTGTGCTTGTAAGATTTCCTTCTGTGTCTTTATGGAGTTATTTCAAGCGAGGCTTACATTATGAAATGAATAATCATGAAGGCTTCAGATTCTTATTGCTAATTTGTAAGTAGGGTGCTTTTATCATTAAGTGGCTGAGGGAATGTTGCAATAATTCCTATCCAGAGTAAAGAACAGTTAAATTCATGTTGTATGCCTGTGAAGCATTCTGTAAGTGAAATTTAACTTAATTTGCTATAATTGTAAAACTTTTCTGCCTTTATTTTTATTGCACACCTCACAGTTGTACTGAAGACAAAAGGTCACTTCTTTGAATTCACTTTTTTCAAGAATTACCAAGTCTGCTTTTTAGAATGGCATTTTATTTCATTTGACTGGACTAGGTTCTTCTTAAACCCTCTTATTTAGTTTTCTAGTATGTGGACCAAGCATATCTCTTAAAGTATAGGTCACGTATTGATTTATACAGTGGAACCTCGATAATTTGAAATCGGTTAATTCAAAATCTCGCCTAATTCGAAGAAGCTCTCGTTCTCGGAAACATGAGATACGGTTTTGCATGTTATTTAAAGTTTTTAATTTGAAATACGGATAATTCCTAATTCGAAGTACAATTGCGTCCCCATTACCAAAATTCAGACTTTTAATTCAAGACTGTCTTTACATTTTAAAACAATAGTATGTTACAGAGTAATTTAAATTCAAAATTTATCCCCGTCATGATAGAATGCGTCTTTCGGAACGTTCAGGGGTAACTTCCTGCACTTTCACACACTTCGGTGTGTCTGCAGCGTGCTTCATAATTGCTAAGTTTGAGTGAAATTGGAATTCTTTTGTGTTCAACATTTTAAGGAACGCTGTAATATCACGCAGCAGGCACTGTGTGGAGAAACAGAATCCGCTAACACTGGCGATGCCGACAGTTGACGAAAAAGCATGGCTCATATAATCTATTCGTAGGCACCGAACAATGTTTAAAGTTAAAAACTTCATCACTGATCCGTATTGAACTATTAATTACAATGCTAAAAAGAGAAAGATGTTCCACCTATTCAATACAATAATATTGTTGCACGAATTAATGTAGCAACATATTTAATATGTTATGGGACCGGTTTCGACATATGTCCATGTCATCATCAGCCAACCCAAAGTGGCTTGAAATCAACAAGTCAAAAAAAAAAGTGCCCAAGAACCTCTACATGAACTTCTATTTTTAATTCAAGTGTCATAAGTGTTACAATTGTGTTGACTTCTTGCCATTTTTGTGTTGGCTGATGATTACATGGACATATGTCGAAACCGGTCCCATAACATATTAAATATGTTGCTACATTAATTCGTGCAACAATATTATTGTATTGAATAGGTGGAACATCTTTCTCTTTTTAGCACCGAACAACATTGTCATTGCCGATAAAACTACATTGCTTCCTTTTAATGCCGTGCCCAAACGATCGTTATGGTTTTAAAGGAGAAAGTGGCAGCTGGGAAATTGAACAGTGTAAGGGTCATTGTAGGCTACTGTGTTGCCATGCACACTGAAGCAAGAGAATTCCTCCCCTTCGTTATATGGAAGTTCGACAAGGCATCTGAAACTACAAATGGTAGAGTAATCCAAAAAATAATGCATTTGCGCAGGGGAACCAGCATAATTTATCCTTATCTTTGAATTGTGTGATTTTTTTTCTTTCATTGCATGAGGTTATGTTTGTTAGTGTTTTATCCAAGTGCATTACTTGAACATTGTAAATGCACCTTATTGGATGCATTTTGGAAATAGTTTTTTCCGTGGCATTTGAAAGGTTTAAACTGTGAATCAAGGTGATTGCATGCATTAATGGGTCTTAGAATACTTTGTGACGGGGCAAGTGTTTACAATTCTGAAATACGAGATAAGTGCCATGGCGGGAAATTGTGTTGTCATGCAGAAGGAAGCGAGAGACTTTTCTCCCCTCGTCATAGGAAAGTTTGATTAGCCCCGATGTTTTAAGGGAATTGGGTACTTCCTGTGCAAGTACAGGACATCTAGAATGCATACAATACAGTAATCCAATGAATAAAGCACTTGCACATGGGAGCGAGCATAGATTTCTCCTCGTCTTTGAATCGTGTTTTTTTTTTCCCTTTCTTTCGTTGTGAGAGGTTGTGTTTGTCAGCGAGTTATCCAAGTGCATTATTTTAATACCCTAATGCACCTTCTTGGATGCATTTTGGAAATAGTTTGGTTTTTTTCCCCATGGCATTTGAAAGGTTTAAACTGTGAATCAAGGTTAACTGCATGCAGTAACGGGCCTTAGAATATTTTGTAATGTGGTAAGGATTGGCACTTCTGAATTACGAATTGGCAGTTAATTCAAAGTCCGATTTTTTAATTCCAACAACTTCGAATTAACGAGGTTTTACTGTATTTAGAAATAGTAATGGTGAGTAATGGTAAGATCTTTCTAGGGATGTTACATCCTGTGTTAATGGTAAGATACCAGTTGCCCATAAATGAGCAGTGTTTGAAATGTAAGATAATTTGAGTGATGTAAATAGAGCCTGGATTTTTATGTAATGTTAACATACAACAGAATATCATAAAATGTCATGGAATCTGTGGATATATGTTTTTAAATATCAATTGCAAATACTCAAACACATGTGTTTGTCATGTGCTTGGTTGTTCCTTTCCATTACTTATCCATGTATTAGGGCATTTTCTTTGTTTTCAAATCTAATTTTTTTCAAACACCTACTTTTTGCAATTTTTGTAAAAGTTATCCTAAACCACCACTTCAAGTTTTAATGACACACTGAATATCATTATGCTCTATATACCACTGTGTATTGTATTTTTCTCCAATGAATGTTATACTGGTGCTGGAATATTTACCAAGATGGTCACGATTCCTTTCTTGGCCAAGACATCAGAGATTTTTTAAATAAAATAGTTGAATGTGAAATTATTTTTAAAGTATTCAAAATGAAGTTTTGGTTTGATAGCTGTATTGGTGTAACTCATGAGAATTTTTGTTTTTCATGCTACTTAGGTTTGGGTAGAAATAAATCGATTTTCATATTTTTTTTATATATATAATATGGATTCTAAACACATTGAAATATCACTGAAAGTTAGTTTGGTGAAATAATGTCCATATTTACTCAAGGTATAGCCATTTAAATTTAAGGTTATAAGAAAGGGCATGACATCTATCTTGTCTGACAGTTCAGCATGGCGTGCTTCAATTCCATTTCGCCTGGTGTAATTATAGCACCAGTCTTGGTAGATACCACCATAAAACACAAACATGATCACCCTATTGAGAACGCTGTAGCTGAGGTGATCAAGTCTATATATAGAGAGCTTGCAAACAGGCAGTTTCTCAGAAAGTGTCTGCACGGCAAGACACAGAATTTGAACGAGGTCCTGAATGCTGTAATCTGGGAAAGATACCCAAAACAAAATTTGTGGGAAATGAAACTCTGACTGCAGCTGTCCTGGATAGAGTTGCAGCCTTCAATGATGGATGTGTGTCATCAAATGAAATCTTGGAGCAATTGGGACTGCAACCAGGTTCGATTTGTTGCAGGTGAAATATTGTGAAATTAAGGGTAATATGACAGCCAAGAGAAAAAGAAAACATGTGAGACAGCAAAGTAAGAAGAAGATAGATGAGGAGCAAAAAACCGAACAGGATTATGGTTATGGACTGTTTTGATGCCTACACTGAACTGGTATTGGAATTATGTAGACATTCTAATTGCCATTTCCAACAAATGCCATTTTTATAGATAAGGTACATTTATTTCAGAAACTACTGCATCATTGTACTTGAATTTTTCAGGATATGTTTATAGATTGATTTGCATTAATTGGACAAAAAAATAATTGTTGTACAGCTTATAGAACTTGATAAAAAATTATAACTTGGTTTTTATTTGATTTTGGGAATTGCAACATTTAAAAAAATTCTAGAACAAAATTTTGAACAATAATTCTTTGTTGAAAATTCTTTGTTGAAAATATACCTTACAAGACTCTTCTGTGTGTGTGCCAAATTTCAAAATTCTCATTCTATAGTTAGCTCACAAAATATACCTTTTATAGTTATTATTATATATGACACCAAATATTTGTAGTGTTGGTGACAATGAAACTTGTTTTATTTTAGGCCTTAAACTATTAAATCTAGTACAGTGAACTTAGTTATCTGTGTATAAATTTTCGTTACAATTGAATAAGTGGGTCTGACCAAAAGAAGAAAAAAAATGTGAAAATCGATTTTTACACCCAAACGTACGTTAGTGCCACCTTAATGTACAGAAATAAAATTTTTACTTACATTGAAATTTGGGCTCTATTTAAACAGATTACATATACAGTAATATTGATTGTAAATATTAAAAAAAAGGCATGCCTTGTATGGATGAACACAGAAAACAAGACTTTATTAGGCAAGTATATTGCAGACGGACACATCATAGATGAACTAAGAAAATTTGTGGGTGTGTGCGAGAGAGAGAGAGAGAGAGAGAGAGAAAAAGAAAGAGAACTGGGCTTCTTGTTAGGCTTGTGTTCAGTATACTCATATCTCATAGAGCATATTGGAAACAGTACAGGGAAAGGACAACAGTTGAAAGTTTGAAAGGGTCAATTGAGATGCTGTCTGATGTTCAAACTTGGTTTTAACCCAGATGTAAAAATGAACTGGTGTGCCTTCTAGAATATGAGTTTGCCGGGCCGAGTGGCTCAGACGGTTAAGGCGCTGGCCTTCTAACCCCAACCTGGCAGGTTCGATCCTGGCTCAGTCCGGTGGTATTTGAAGGTGCTCAAATACGACAGCCCCGTGTCGGTAGATTTACTGGCACGTAAAAGAACTCCTGCGGGACTAAATTCCGGCACCTCGGCGTCTCCGAAGACCTTAAAAAGTAGTTAGTGTGACGTAAAGCAAATAACATTATTATTATTATTATTATTATTATTATTAGAATATGAGTTCAGGAAAAGAATATTCTGACGAATTTAACTTTGAAACTCACTTCAGAAGCAGCAGTATAAGAAATAGCTATGGTGGAAGTGCAGAGGTGATATGTTATTGTGCATGTTTTTTGGTTTAGCCAAGTATGCAAGCATGTAGAGGGTAGGCGAATGTAGAAGACATCATGCAAGCAGTCATTATACTGGTTTTAGTAGATGACATCGTTAAAGAATTGTCACTGCGGTTGTTGATAGAGGATGTTTTTTTAAATATATATATTTTTTATATCAATGTGCGAGATCAACTGAACATTGGTACCTTTACCTCTTTTCAACGTCAGATAAATTTTGCTTCCCCTTAAAAGGCCACAAGGACTGTTTTTTCCAGCAGTCTACCAACTTAAGTGCTTGCACTGTCATTCATGCTGTATTGGTCTAGCTTCAACATCTCTGTCCACTTGAGTAACCACAAATATGCACTTAGACATTCTCATTTGCTATTGCAATGTTCCTTTTGATGTATTTTTTGCTGTTCAAGTTTTCAAGAGTCCCTGCAATTGTATCCAGTGAACATTGTAAATCTTAACTTCTTTCAATTCGTCCTCATTTCTTACTCTTCCTGCTCTCCTTAAAGCACTTGCTAGTTTGCTGTCTTCTTCCCATTGGATTCTTCTTCGCAGAGTAATGAAGTTGTGTGTACATGGTATTTCACCATTGTCTGTGTTGCTTTTGTTTTTAAATACCAGACTGTTTTTCTGTCAAAATGTGAAGACAACAAAGAGTGTATACTGTACTACCCTTGATGGAAAATGCTTTTGTTTGAGAATACTGCACATTTGGAATGAATTCCATGTGAAAGTTGGAGGTGATTAATTTACCTTAAAATTTAGGTATTATAGAGCCTGCAGGTAAGAGAATAACACAGAACTTCCTAGTATGAATCCATGTTACATATCTCCACGAGTGCACTGTAAAGGAAAACCTATGTATTCATAAACCTTAATTTTTTATTGAGATGGTGTTGTATTTTTTAGTTTGATTTATTCTCGTTGCTTCAGTATGGAACTGATGGAGTTCATGTATCATAACTTAATGAAGATATTATGTTTAGTGAATAATCTTACAATCTTGTGGCCACGTTGGGTTAGTTTCTCTTTTACTTGATTACCTACCTCTTCTCAGTGAATGAATGAGTGGTTGGGCAACACTATTGAATGTGTGAAGATGAATTATTGGCTTGGCAAGGGCATTCATGGATTAACTAATGGGAAAAGAGTATTTTCTTTCCCTCTGCTAGTTCATAACGACCATTGGTGCTAGCTGTAAGAGACACGGACATTTTTCTTGCAGGGAAGGGGAAGGAAGGAAAGAAATGAACATTTGAAAGGTATGATATGTGAACCTTGAAGTCAGAATCTGTGAAGTTACTATAATTTAAATTTTTGTGGACATAACAATTTTTGTGTGTTGAGGTACCATTCACTAATTCAGAGATTATTATAGGCTTTTTTAATAAAATAAGGGTATTTTGTATGTGTGCTGCTTTAAGAGTTCTAGCGTTTAACTGGTCGCCTTGCAAGTCCAATGCCCGATATTTGGATGACAAGGCTCACCAGCAGTATTTAAAAATGTGTCAGTGTACTGGGATGAACATAGTCTTCGCAAACTATGAATTGATTGATACTGATTCCAGGGAGGCCTATGAAGTTGAATTTCCTGGTGGTATTTGTTCAGAGCTTTAACTTTGTAGTGTACTCCTCTGCACCGTGGAGGGTGTTCTCATTGCCAATCATCATAAAGCACAGATTAAGTGAGCAATGCAACACATATTTATGTACATTTCTGCTGAAAGTTACTTGTTATTCTGTTACTGAGGAAGTTCATTCACAGTTTACATCCAGTATTTTTTCCTACAGCCATCCTTACAAAAGTAACAGAGAATAACAAGTTATATCTAGTATATTTTTCTTTCCTTTTCCTCTTCATTTAAAAAATATATATGTTAGCGCCCATTGTATATGTTGTATTGTTTTATCTGATCCACAGTTCACTATTTATTAAGTGCTTATTTTAATTATACCATTGGGACATTTAAGTAAAAGATAACTATGGCATCCATCCTTGTAGACAGTGATGGTGCATTTTGAATTGAAATGTTAGAATGTAGTTGCATCCAACATGTCTCGATATGTGTTAAATCTTGATACCAAAGTTGTGTTGTGCCTTTCCTTTGTAATTATATTTTACTGAAATGGCATTTAAAGGAAACTTATTGTTTAAGTCATCTTAGGTAAAAGCAAAGTACTATGCTTAGGCTTACATTTGAGTATATTTTTGTAAATAATATCTATTTTATATGCTATTTGGTAAGATGTGCAGTGGTAAATTGAAAGACCTTCATACCAATATCAGAGTTCACAAGTAGTAAATAATTTTTATGTGATGCCGGTATGTATGAGAGAAAGTCCCAAGGCAGCTGTTTTATGTGAAAAAGTGTATTTAACATTATGATGATGCAGATTGTTTTAAGTCTTTTAGTTCATAAGGTATCCAAATCTGTTTTATAACTAGATAGTACATAGTTGCCACTTTCTTTTCTGTAGTATAGGACAGTGTAAATCACTTCTCTCTAGACAATCCACTCTTATTTATGATATTCATTCTTCAGGTGACCACTGTTTTGCCCTCTTGATAAGATGTATTCATTTGCCTCCTTTACCTTCTTGTTTTGAATTAATTCATTCTCTTTATTTAATATGGCTTCACTAAATGTATTTTCTTCAAAAATATACTTTGTTTTGCAATAGCCAGTAATGTATATCTTAACTATCAATGGAAGAAATATATTTAAGCTGGAAGACAGTTAATATTGAAATCAATATGCTTAATTGTACATCGATGGCCATGGTAAAATATATTAAGTGGTAGAATTTCACTATCTGGAATTTACCCTTACAGTGTACCTTCGATTCAAGTCGCATGCTTTTGATTTGCCTGTTTTGTGAGATGTTGGATGCACTATGTCAGCTGTATTCTGGACATATCTCAAGTTGCTAATTTTCTTGGATATCAATGTTATAACCAGAGCTAAATTGAGCCTGTTCAATTAAACTGACTTGAATTTAGGAGTGTTGGAGCACTCACCGTTTTATATGTAAAAAAACTACTATAGATATATACTATATAAATGTACTGTATGTAAAATAACTTAAATTCACCAAGTTGTCCTGATATTCAAGCTCATTGTGAACACCTGTCGACCATTATTTTCCTCCTGTTGATAATTACACTATTGTTCTACTTGTGGTGTTTTAGGGATTCAAGTTCATACCAATTACAGAAACATTAAAATAAGTTTTGTTACCAGTAAAGCATGTTGTGTTTTCTGGGGATACTCTAGTCTTGTGCATCTCAGTGGTCATCAGTTTTTTTTTGTTACTTTCTAATATACAACAACATACACTGCCTTCAAGACCCTCTGTCTATTCGTGATTCTTTTGTTTTCTATCTCTGGTTATAACCATATCAGAATTGTATGTATTTTTGTGAAGGTGTATTTTATTAACATCAGTAGTTATTCAGAATCTCTTGAACGAAAGTACATGAAAGGAGTCTGTCCAGAGTGAAAATGTGTGCCTGTAACTTACGAAGCAGCCTTTGGTATTTACAGTTTAAGTATTTGAAGGGAAATTTAGAAAGTCTATTTTTATGCTAAGTATTGGATGGAGATTAATTTAATACATTTTAGCTTTCTCTTTGTATGGTTCAAAAATATATTTGCCATGTTATTTTCTTTTTCTATTCCTCAAGACTGTTTTCGTACATTTACCCTTCTATTCCTTTTATACTCTGCAATCTTTCAATAAAACTTAAATGGAAAAATGTTTTAAATTGTTTACAATGTGTAAGCCAGAATACAGCTGTCGGATACCATCTTATATTCTCTTTGTAAGAATAAACATTTTCTTATAATTCTGTATTGGTTTTTTCATTTCTCTTCTGAGCAAACTAGTCTTGCACATCTCAGTGGCCATCAATAGGAGAATGAGAAGAAAGATAGAAGTAGAGTTGCAAGAAAAACAGTATGGCTTTAGAAGTGGAAGATGTCCAGTGGACCCAATCTTCAGCATTAAGCAATTCATGGAAAAGAATTGAAATATGGAAAGGATCCCATCATGTCATGACATTCATAGATCTAACAAAGGCATAAGATTATGTTACCTGGATGTGATGGACGTTTGTGGTGATACCAGTTGTGGCAAGATTTATGCCATTACCTATCACAATATTAACACAAAATTATGTAATGATGTTGTCCACCACTGCAGGGAACTACACTGACTGAGCAAATGTCATGGGATAGCGGAGCAGTGATGTGCAGGTGTGTTGTCTGCTCACCACACTCCCCCTCTGCCAGCGGCAGTTGTTGTATAGGAGACCTTGTGAGCACTGGATGTGCATGTGACAGGTGTAACATGCAACGTCGTCATGAGCTGACACTGTTTGAACAGGGTATGGTGGTCGGTGCCCGACAGATGGGAAGTGCAATTTCTGAAGTGGTGCGCGAATTCGGCTTCACACGATCAACCGTGTCCAGGGTGTATCGTGAATGGTTGACTGTGGGTGTCACCGTCCACAACAGACGAACGACCGGCTGTCCAGCCACCCTCGATGACCGTGACCGGCAACATTTGAGACGGATTGTCAATAGTGACAGACGGGCAACCATGCAACAAATCACAGCTCAATTCAACACAGGCCGTGCTAGTCTCCCAGTGGACAATCCGTAGGAACATGGGTTCTATGGGGTATGGGAGCCGGCGCCGCACACGGGTGCCACTGTTAACCCAACATCATCGGACACGACGACGCGCATTTTTTGCCAGTCACCAGGGATGGACACTGGAACAATGGCGTAATGTGATATGGTCGGACGAATCACGATTTCAACTGCACCATGCCGATGGGAGGCACCGTGTATGGCGCAGACCACATGAAGCGATGGATCCCGCTTGCCTCGAAGGTGTGGTCCAGGGCGCTGGTGTGTCTGTTATGGTCTGGGGTGCATTTTCCTGGTATGGAATGGGCCCCCTGGTTGTTCTGGAAGAGACTTTGAATGGTACGCGGTATGTTGAGTTGCTCGGAGACCATCTCCACCCATTTTTGGCCTTCCAGCGTCCAGACGGTTCTGCGGTGTTTCAAGATAACGCGCCACCACATCGCTCCCACGTCGCACGGGAATGGTTCCAGGAACATGCAGCGGAGGTCCAACGACTCCCATGACCACCCAGGAGCCCCGATATGAACCCTATTGAGCATATCTGGGATATCCTGGAACGCAGGCTCTGTGCCATGGATCCTGCACCCACGAACCGACCAGCATTGGCGGCCGCTCTGCAAACGATTTGGTGTCAGCTGCGTCCAGAGGACTACCAGGGATTTGTCGACTCACTTCCGCGGTGCCTCACTGCAGTTCGCAGGGCCAGAGGAGGCCCCACACGCTATTAGGTGACTATCCCATGATATTTGCTAAGTCAGTGTATTTTATGGAAGTCATGGTTGTTGCAGAATTTGGTTTTTTTTTTTTAGCTGTAAATTTCTAAAAGAATGTTGTGTTCTTCCAGAAGATCATTATGCCCTAGTTTTCCGCTAAAATATTCAATGTTTGCTTGGTTGCTTGAATAGGATACTCTTTATCTATTTGTATTCACTTGGATAAGACAGCTGTTTGATAAGCAGTTTGGGCCAATGACCTAGGTGGTAGGCCCCTTTAAACAAGCAGCAAGAAATTAAATAACTGAATGGGGCTAGAAACATTAATGTTAAACTACTCGTATACATTTTGCAATAGATAAGTGAACATAAAAATCCACCTTTTCAGTACTATAAACTAAATACGTTATAACATTTACTTGGAACCAGTTTCAACGCTGGTGAGAGTCATCTTCAGCCAAATATGAGAACAGGCATTCGTAAATAAACATATCATTA
Organism: Anabrus simplex; assembly: GCF_040414725.1. Lineage (NCBI taxonomy): Eukaryota > Metazoa > Arthropoda > Insecta > Orthoptera > Tettigoniidae > Anabrus > Anabrus simplex. The sequence goes on along the minus strand of NC_090266.1, from coordinate 1,123,849,941 downwards.
TATCAATTATATCAATACACACACGAACACTTAATATGTGACTTACGATGCCCCTTAAAAGTATCTGGCCACAAACTTACTACGCTGGCGTAGCAGGGGGAGATGTGATACTCCCGCATGCCACGTCCCAGCTGGCGGATATGGGAGTCCTAAGTGGTTTGCCGGCAGACTTGAGGAAACTAAAATACCTCTCGCGGACTAAACACACAAGCCCATGTGGGTTGGGGACACAGACCAAAAATACACCCACGGTATCCTGTCTGTCGTAAGGGGCGACCAAGGGATGACTGTATGAGAACCATGAAACTACTTGTGGTTAGTACCACCACGCGGGGAACACCATGGGTCGCTTTTACTTGCACGTAGTACCACTATGTTAGGTACCAAATACTGTAGGTTTGTGATTAGTAGTAACCGAGTGCGTTGCCGGCTTGTACAGTACCTGTGATTAGTACCGCTTTTAGGAGCAGCACCATGGTTCTGGCTTGCCTATGATTTGTACCCACTATATGAGGAACACCATGGGATAGTGCGGGTCCCTGTGGTTAATACACCTATGTGACAAACACCGTAGGTTTGCGTTGCCTGTAAATGGCGCCGCAATGTGCAAAACGCCATAGGTCTGTATACCATGTGCGAATTTCATTACCTGTGAGTGGTACCATACTGTGTTGAATGCCGCGAGTCTACGCTACTTTTGATTAGTACCGCAACATGACAAATACCATGGTTCTACTTTCGTACTGACAAGTACCATTATGAGTGGCTGATGACTTGGATTTTGGACCCCTTTAGACTAAAAGCATCATCGATTCAGTATTATGCTATAGACGCAGACCCTTGGTCAGTAATACTATTTTTTCATGTCAGTTTCTCTGAATGCGAGACATTGCGGGTCAGATCCACTGATTGTTTTAAATTCATATCCATTCATTCATTCATTCTTCGTCCTCGCGTTTTGAATTTTATTCAGTGGAGGATTTTGTACTGTTAATTTGTCATTCCATTTCATACCGTTAGGGGCTGATGACCTAGATGTTAGACCCCTTTAATCAACAAGCATCATCATCAAAAATATCTGGAGAATAAAACTTCAAAGAATCACAATTTTAAAATATCGAAGTCACGATTAGAATGACACTTAACACAGCATAATTCTTTTCACTCAAGTTAGAACTTTGAAAGTATTGAGTTTGACTTAGAACTGTAAGATTCTCAAATAAATAAAAAGTCGTGTCATAAATGAAATGTTATACAAAGATCGAACCCCATATAGAGTTTCTCTGTAAATATGACAGTAACAATTAGAGCGACACTTTATCATAAGATTATTTTACTGAAGATGGAATCTTCAAAGTCCTGAGTTCTACTTAGAGTAGGAAGATTCTCAATTTAAATAAAAGGTCTTGTCAGAATTGATCAGAAGTACAAAGGATGAAACATGTATAAAGTTCCTTTATAAACATTTAAAATATTCTTGAAAAACAAACTGTGAACAGTCGCCTGTTTTAAATGTTGTAAATTGTTTGTATGGAAACTGTATTACAGCTGTGGATAGTTTCCTTTAATTTGAATATTGAAATCTATTTAAAACATGTAAGTTGTAACATTAATAAGAACTTCAAGGGAATTTTCCTCAGTTCAGTATGGGGTCAAAGGAATAAAAAGAAGAAAAAGAAAAGTAACAAGGGGATGTAAAAGTTGAAAATAAAATTAAGTAAATTGTCAGGTTCAAAAGGAAAAGGAAGAAGGTAAGGGAACAAGAGGAGGTGTAACAGGTAAGAGAGAGAAGGGAACGACGGAGGGTATGGCGAAGGATATGCGTAACGTAAGAAAGTGTTGTGCATAATACGAATGAAATAGCTGCAGTTGGGAGTTTTGTTATTGGTAAGAAGTAAAATAAGAAAAACAATACTTTAGGTCCGCATTAAAATATTGGTCCAAGTGAATCTTGGATCGAATTCAGTAAAGGTATGTTTAGAATCTTTCATATGCTGGCCTACTGCAGAAAACCTGTTATATTTCTGCATTATTTACTTTTCTTTTTACTCCTTTGACGCCGGATTGAACTGAGAAAAAATCCCTTGAAGTTCTTATTAATCTTACAACGTCCACTGTTTTAAATAGATTTCAATATCCAATTTAAAGGAAACTATCCACAGCTGTAATACAGTTTCCATAGGAACAATTTACAACATTTAAACAGGTGACTGTTCATAGTTTGTTTTTCAAGAATATTTAAAATATTTATAAAGGAACTTTATACATGTTTCATCCTTTGTACTTCTGATCAATTGTGACAAAACCTTTTATTTAAATTGAGAATCTTCCTACCCTAAGTAGAACTCAGGACATTCAAGATTCCATCTTCAGTAAAATAATTATGTTAAAGTGTCATTCTAATTGTGACTGTCATATTTACAGAGAAATTCTATATGTGGTTCGACCTTTGTATAACATTTCATCTATGACAAGACGTTTTATTTATTTGAGAATCTTACAGTTCTAAGTCGAACTTAGTACTTTTAGGCCCGGTTGTATAAAGACATCTGACTGGAGATCAATTAAGAACTTAGTTCTGAAAATGAACTGAGGTTACGACTTCATCGCGTTGTATAAAACTGAACTCGGTTTACACATGTGTAGTTCAAATGTAATCGGAGTTCAAAAAAGTGGACGTGGCAACACCGCAAAACAAATGAAATACGAAATAGCTCGGCCCTTTGGATAATACATAAATGCCGGGATTGACCTGGCCGTGACTGTAAACAAATGAAATACGAAACTGCCGTGACTGTCGAAGCAGGAGAAGAAGAAGAAGAAGAAATATTGAAATCTCGCGAAGTAAACATGGAAGGAAATTCAAAGGAGCGTTCTGCGAATTTCACACCGAAATAAAAGGACGATCTGGTGGATATTGTACTATCGAGCTACAAACATATAATAGAAATTAAAAGAACCGATATGGTGACATCAAAGTTGAACGAGAAAGCCGTTGACTTGTCAATTTAAAGAAATCTCCAACAACCAATTGAAAACTTCTTGTAGCATAAAACATACACATGGGTGACAGGGGATAATTTCTTTGAGTAGGTTTTTGTAGTATGTCCCTTAACGTCAGTTCCAGTCGTTCCTCAACATCTTTCGAGAAACGGAATCTCATTTTGAACATTTGATCACTCATTTCAATCATCGGATTCCGTCTGTACCGAAAGACGCGAGGAGTTCATTGTAAAATCAACTCTTCTTCATCAGACGAAAAATCGGAATAATCTGACATCCCTGCTAGTTGCTTTGTTTTGTAAACTTGAAACATAATTTAAAATAATTCATTATTGAAGCAGTATCATAAAACTAAGTAACAACAACGTGTTGGTATGGCAGTAGGCTATTGTTTATATGATATTCTCATAACCTCACTTCTGAAAAAATCTAGCGATCTTTAGCAATATAATTTAATTACTAGCATTCAAGATATTTATAACTCATCTCGATATTATTAAGACGCGGTATTCTTACGCATATACGATACATGGAAACACTTCTCAAGTCTTCAGGACTAGTTCAATGTTTAATATGAACGATAATGATCTAGGTTCAAGGAGATTAACCGACGAATATTCGCCAGTCAAATCTGAACTTAGATCGAGACGAGATGATCTTAGATTAGCGTTTATACAACGGAAAATCGAAGTTCAACTTGACTGGCAGCCATTTTTCCTCGTTAAACTCAGATCAAATGTTTTATACAACCGGGCCTTAAAGTTCTAACTTAAGTGAAAAGAATTATGCTGTGTTAAATGTCGTTCTAATCGTGACAACAAGATTTTTGAAATTGTGATTCTCTGAAGTTTTATTCTCCAGATACTATTATAGGGGCATCATAAGTCGCATATTAAGTGTAACCCCTGTGGGTGGGGACACAGACGAAGAATTCACCCACGGTATCCCCTGCCTGCCGTAAGAGGCGATTAAAAGGGGCGACCAAGGGATGATCAAATTAGAACCATGAAACTGCTTGTGATTAGTACCACCATGCAGGGAACACCGTGGGTCACTTTTACTTGCGCATAGTACCACTATGTTGGGTACTTAATAGGTTTGTGATTAGTAGCAACCGAGAGCGCGGCGGCTTTTACAGTACCTGTGATTGGTAGCACTCTATGAGCGACACCATGGGATGAGGGAACCCATGGTTCTGGCTTGCCTATGATTAGTACCCACTATATGAGGAACACCACGGGATAGTACGAGTCCCTGTGGTTAGTACCCTTATGTGATGAACAGCGTAGGTATGGAATACATGTGCGAGTTTCATTACCTGTGGGTAGTACCATAATGTGTGGAATACCGCGAGTCTATGCTACTCTTGATTAGTACCACAATATGACAAATACCCTGGTTCTACTTTCCCAGCGATAAGAACCATTGTGAGGGGCCACTGACTTGGATTCTGGACCCCTTTCGACTACAAGTATCATTGATTAAGTATTGTGCTATGTCCCTTGGTCAGTAATACTATTGTTCTACGTCAGCTTCTGTGCATGTGAGGCACGGGAGGTCGGTTCCACTGATCGTTTAATATTCATATCCATCCATTCATTCCTCGTCCTCACGTTTTGAATTGTGGTCAGTGGGTGTTTTTGGGCTTTTAATTTGTCATTTCATTTCGTACCATTAGGGGCCGATGACCTAGATGTTAGGCAACTTTAAACAGCAAGCAGCAGCATCATCATATTGAGTGTGTTTATATGTGCATTGATATAATGATGTTTATTTACGATTGCCTGTTCTTATATTTGGCTGAAGATGACGCTCACCAGCGTCAAAACTAGTTCCAAGTAAATGTTATAACTTATTTCGTTTAATTTTAGTATTGAAAAGGTGGATTTTAATTTTGCTTATCTATTATTCTCGGCTCAATACGGACTTAAATAATGAAATTCTTAAATTTACATGCATTTTGCAAACAATCGCCCGCATTTTCCGTATCGATGTTATACACTGAAAAAAAAATAGAAAAACGTTCCACCTAAGTGATATGGGAGGGGAGGGTTGAGACACCAGTGATACCTGCTCGACATGTTGGAAACCGTTGCCTACGCTATAATACAAGACCTTGAAATGCACTAATGAAAACGGGTGCCACCTTAGTTCACCGTTCAGCCACTAGGATCGCGCTGTTTCCCCCTTGTGTTCGCATGGCCGTGTATGTCTATAAGTAAATTATATCCTAAATAAAGAGAGCTGAATGTTGTAGGTGTCTACAGTTTTAAAACTTTCCTACTCAGGGGCTTCTTATCGAGTTTCAAAACTTTCTCACTTCTACTTGAGTGGCTCGAAGCAATGTTGTCTAATAGAGGTCTCAGAAATTTTTGGAGTAGAAAAAGAGGTAGTTTGTCGTCTTTACACTCTCTACACTTAATTTCACTGATAAACCTGGTTTTCAGAAAAAACGTACACATTTTTAGTAACTGTCGTCGGGGTAAATACTGCACAGCAGAGGTGACGAATTCCGTCATGCGCTGCAGGAGAGCCACAAACGATGATTTCGGGTATCTGAGGGCTCCTCGATCTTGAAAGCGAGTAAGTGATGTGTTCTAAACAGCCTTCACAGTCTGTTCTTCTGCCACACGCACTAAGTATCCTGCTACCATAGCTAGAGAAATACCAGGTATTGTAGCTGTTGAATCTGAAACAAATTAATCATATTTATGTACTAGCGAACACTTAAATAAAAAAGTATTGTTCACACAGATCTGATGTAATTTACCTTGCAAGGGTTTTGCAATGATAGACATTACGTGTTCAGAAAGCTGCGGAATTTGCACATCATCGCGACTTTCATTCCTTCTATATCTTTCATCCATCTGGCGCATTCTTGGTTGTAGTAAACAGGTTCGTACATTGCGGATCTTATTTTCATCCCTCAGCTCAACATTGCCATGTTTTGATGCCGCAATAATTCCTGTATGGAGCGTTGTTTCGATTGCGTTAAGGCATGACCTTGCGTCCATTGTGTCATTGTATCCCGCTTTGCGTCGTAGGTGGCTAAAGAAAAGCTCGATATCATCGCTTGTTAGATTCCTCGTCAAGACATAATGAAAATTTATACGTATGAGGTATTTTACGCAGGCCAGAGTGGATTTGGTAGTCAAGACCAAAGCCTGATACGTTTCCCTCGTGAATCTTTTCTCTTTCTCTGGATGCATTTGAATGTTCTTGATATATGACAGGAAATCATTTATTAACCAACTGAGGCGTTCATCTTCAATGCTGAAAAATGCCAGTTTGTTCTCATTCCTGGAATATGTCCCATACGAGGTGTTGCAGACATCATGGGCATCGAACCACTTCATAAAATGCTCCATGAAAGAAATTGTTTCTTTTAAACTGTTCCTGTCTTTAATGCTCTCGGGACAAACCACCTCCATACTCTTCAAACCAGCGATTGTTTCAGGGGAAAATACAATTTTGGCTCTTGCTACATTCATTTTCTCCAAATTTGTAGGGTAAACTACTTTTCTGGTTAGTTTCCTCACCGGCTTCATAGTTGAAGATTTCTGGAGTTTGAAAAGACCTCTCAAATGATCGCCGGTCACGATAGCATTGTTTTCAAAAAAAGTCTCGTGACAAATGTTGGGATCGCACGTTTTTTATGACGTGACTGGGATCGAAACTTAGGAACAGAGGCCTAGTTTTATCAGCTGGATGTTGTATCTCATGCGTAATGCTTCCTCCACATAATGTTTCGAACATCGAAACATTTACCTGAGAATTGTCGGCCACAAATCTGATCACTCTGAAACACTCTTCAACAGCATTTAACGCATCCAAGGTTAATTTTTCAAGTTGTGAGCCCGTAATGGGTGAAGTGAAATAGAAAGACACCGGTATTCTGTAATATGTAGAGAGTCCCTTGAACAAAATGCAGAGTAGTTTATTGGCCAACCTATCTTCGATTCCAAGAGCGTCAATGTCATTCAGTCCAATAAACATATCTAATTTCCTGTCATACATAAGTTTCGGCTTTATGGACATTTCGTCTATTATAAGGGAACCAACCTTTTCTTTATCGTTCACTAACGACAGTTTTTCTACCAGTAATCAGGTTTTAGTTAGCGAAGTTATGCCGGTCTCCCCTTTTGAGTATCCAACATACGATTTCAACGCTCCTGGATGAGGAAGATGCAAAATATCGAGTGTTCTGAGAAGCCGATAACCAGTTGGCGACCATGAAGAAAATAGCACACACATTTTAACTGTAGTCTCCTGGTATTTACATTTCTTTTTTCCAAAGCTCTGAAGTTGTTCTAACAAAAAGTTTGCTTTCATATTACCTCCCTCAGCTTCCTTCTGAATTTTAGATACTCGACTTGCAAGATTTCCGGGATCCTTCTTTACCTTACTAAGTTCTGCTGCCAAGTTACGAATTTTTACGCGCAACTTCTTAATAATTGTCACGTGCTTTCTATTTCTTCTGATCTCCTTACTTAATTTCCTGGTAATGTATTTTGGTACTGTTGATTTTAAGACAGGAGAAAACTGTGTACCTACTGTTGTGGTGCCTACATTTATCAGGTCAGATTCTCCAGTATTATCAGGCACAGGACAATACGATTGTTCCACACATTTTCTCTTATTTCTTATATACTCATTTTCACTGTCCGTTTTTTCAAGCTGTCTTTTCTTAGGAGCTTTCGTACATTTTAAAGTGACTTGTTTGTGTTTGGGGAACTCTGTAAAAACTGAAGAGACTTTATTAGGCAGGAGCGTCTTTTTAGATGTACTTATACTAAAGTCTTCTTCTCTGAAGTGTTTACTGCACACCCTCGATTTTTCTGTAGGAACCCAGAGAGATCCCGGCTTGTCTCCTCTGCGAGATATAGCAACAAGCCACCGTTCTTTTAAAGCACTATTCACTGGAAACTTGCGAAATGAATTTCCACTACCTTTAATTTGTCGTGAATGACAATAAGGAACACAGCAATAAACCATGATTGAACCTGCGAGTGCTTATTATCACAAGAATACACACATTCACAACCAACTCAATACACACGTTTAAAGGCGCGTACCTGGTAAACAGGGGGCAAGCTAGCGATCCTAGCGGCCCGCCAATGAACTGCAGTGTGACCACTTCTATAGCGTTTTACGGGCTCTATTTCCAGGCCTTGTATTATAGCGTAGGCAACGTTGGAAACACATCTGCATGACGGTTTTAGCAATGTGCCACCAGAGTGAGCTGACGGTGTTTTCATGGCGATTTCTGTTGAAGTTTGTAAGCTAGAGTGGTAAGTGTATTTTGATATATGAGAAGTATCTTTTGTGACGTGTTATATTTTGAGTTCTTGTTGTAGTGAACGTATTACAAGCAGCTGTTATAATTTCATTACAGGACTTAAGAGGTAAGCTATAATTAAACAATGAACTCTAGTTTTTGAGGTTATGTTTATTCGCGCGAATTTGAGGTGCTGGGAGCCTTGAGACACTGTCTTAAGCCGTTGCCTACGAGATATACAAGCAGTGCTGGATGAAGGTGTTTGGGGGCCCTGGGCTATTTAAAAAAAAGGGGCCCCTTCTTCGTAACATCACGTAAGACTGGCATACTAAAGTCGTTAGAGAACTACTTGCACTTAAATTAATGAATAGGGAAGTACTGAAATAGACTACAATTTTTCTCTATTTTAATGCCAAAACATATTTTACATTTGTCTCATCATCACTATCAAATCGACATACAATACAGAACTTACGTTTTTTGGCACCACTAGGATATTTTCTATCCATTTTATTAGAACATTACAGTCGTAACTTAAGAATGGTTCAATAATCAGAGGTGAACTGGAAGTTCTCTTCCTGATCCAAAGATATAGTATAGCATGCGCATTCCACCGTGCTTCCCCTGTCCTCTCCCGCTCACTTCCTAGACCTCTTCACCCCCTTCCCCATCTGCCCGGACTCGCAAGCTGCCAGATTTAAATTTTCGTCAACAATAACCTTTACAATAATTACAGTGCGTAAGTAGCGAGGATTCGTGTCTCCGTACGGTAATTGATTCTAGCAGTGATGAAATACTAACGCGGACAACTGATAAGAAGGAAGGAAGGAAGAGTGCGTGTTCGATATTTTGCGAGCGTAAATATTCATATACATGCACGGAGGTGGAGCAGCAGGCCTTTTTATACAATTTTAGGTTCAGCCAAAAGCCGGGGCCCCTCGGCACGCGGGGCCCGGGGCTGCAGCCCCTTTAGCCCCCCTCTTAATCCGGCCCTGTATACAAGGCCAGGAAATAGCTACTAATTTGTCGCTGAAAAAGCGGCCCGACCGTGTTCACGGTTTGGCCGCTAGATGTCAGGTTTCCGTTCTGTTCTTGGCAGACTTTAACATTGTGATGTGCCGAGTAATTGTGATGCTGTGTTGATTTTGTGCAATTTATTGTGAATATTGTATCTGTCTGTGAGGTTGAGAAGAAGGTGCACTGTTGTGTACCTCTCTGTATTTCGGATTACACTAAAAAAGCATGAAAAGTGACGTTCCATAGTTTCCCTTCCGAGTGCTGTTTAAGGGAGAAATGGAAGCAAACTATTTCTAGGCAAGGTGATATAGTAGGATCTCTTTAGGTACCTAGCAATTCTCATAAAACAGATTTCAGTGTAAGCACATCAATCAAACTTCCTTCTGTTTTCATTGTGTATCCTGTTCACAAACAGGAAAATGTCAAACGCAGGAAGCGTCCAGCTCCCAAAAATGATGTATTGCCATCAATTTTTTTTTTTGCTAGTGGCTTTACTTCGCACCGACACAGATAGGTCTTTTGGTGACGATGGGATAGGAAAAGCCTAGGAGTGGAAAGGAAGCGGCTGTGGCCTTAATTAAGGTACAGCCCCAGCATTTGCCTGGTGTGAAAATGGGAAACCACGGAAAACCATCTTCCGGGCTGCCGACAGTGGGATTCAAACCCGCTATCCCCCGGATGCAAGCTCACAGCCGCGCGCCCTTGACCGCATGGCCAACTCGCCCGGTCCTTCAAAATTTAGTAAAAGTTCCGTTTCAGATAACGATGAACATATATCTTCATACATCAGCCACAAACGAAAAAGGAGTACAAGTCTCGTTTCTATATCAAAGAAAGTCTACGAGTATCGCTGTTAAATCTTAAATATATATATACGGATGAGAAAATTAAATACCAGATTGCAGAAATGCAATCTGTAAATTGAGAAGTAGGATACGGGTAATGAAATGAGGAAAAAAAAAGTTTTACGGTATCTGAACTTGACCAAAAAAAAGCAAACCAAATTGAAAAGCATGCTAAAATTGGTCATTTAGGAGCTTTATTCCTGTTGGAACGAATTTAATTTTCTTCTTTCTCCATCCGGTTTTTCCGTCGGACTCAGCGAGTTATCCCACCTCTACCGCCTCAAGGGTAGGGTCCTGGAGCACCAGACTTCGGGTCGGGCGATACAGGTGGGGAGGATGACCAGTACCTCGCCCAGGCAGCCTCACCTGCTATGCTGAACAGGGGCCTTTTGGAGGGATGGGAAGATTGGAAAGGACAGGCAGGGAAGAGGGAAGGACGGCCGTGGCCTTAAATTAGGTAATATCCTGGTATTTGCCTGGAGAAGTGGGAAACCACGGTAAAACACTTCCAGGATGGCTGAGCTGGGAATCGAACCCACCTCTACTCAGTTGATCTCCCAGGGTGAGTGGACCCGTTCCAGCCCTCGTACCACTTTTCAAATTTCGTGGCAGGGCCGGGAATCGAACCCGGACCTCCGGAAGTGACAGCTAATCACACTAACCACTACACCACAGAGACGAACACAAATTTAATTTTACGGGAAGAAAAAAGAGAAATACGGGTATACGCCGCTAAATATAGCGTAACGGGCATAACATCGCTCACCAAACAGCGGCTTCAATACGAATGCCAAAATATCAGATGTGCGGAGGAAAAGATTGGATCGCTGATAATTGGTGAAAGGGCGATTAAACCGAAAGTTATTTATGACCGCAATCTCGATCCGCTTATCGGATACTCTGAGGCACAATTAAAGGAATCGCTAAGAAGTGATAAACTCGCTATCAGATTTCTTTGCTTCTTTCGTGAATTACTTATTTCGGTTAAGCATATTGTAAGAAATACGTTGTAGTAAATAAGTCAAACAATTGCTCTTGGTCTATCTTTGATCTCATATCTGTTTGCTGCCTTCTGAAATTACTAGTTTTAATGATTTTTTATAGTTTTTCCATATATGAACGTGTTGCAATGAGCGGGCGAGACCGAATAGTAAAGAGAATTCTAGCGGCGCTTGTCGGAAGTATCTCGAGGACAAGTTTAGTGTGGTGTATTTCCCGACCTTGTGTATCTCGTAGGCAACGCTCAAGCCTCCCTGTCACACACAGTCAGAATTGAATAATATATAGTTTAGGACTGTAAATGGTACTTACTGATAGTCCTTTGCCAGTTTATGTATTCAGTTACCTGTTATACTTGGTGTACACTTCCTGTACCGGTGCTTCTTAACAGTATGCCACTTTTCTTGGAAAAGCAAATCCGGGAAGACGAGGACCAGTATTTCACCCGATAGACTTCAAAATGCAGTTAAAGCGGTGATAGAAGGTAAAGCCTTACGTGAATCAGCAAGACGTTTCTCTATAAACAGACCTTGAGCCGTTATGTTGAGAAATATAAAGCAACAGATGATATCAACAAACAAAATTTAACATACAAACAATGTCACCAAATGTTTTCGGATGAAGAAGAGAAGTTGCTATAGGTTTATATTAAAAACAGCTTCCAAACTGCATTACGGGTTGGCATCAAAACAAGCTCGCCAGTTGGTTTATCAATTTGCAAAAGAAAATAGTTATTCCCGATGGTTGGCATGAGGTAAACATTTCTAGTTACGATTGATTGCGTTGTTTCTTGAAGAGACATAAATCAATCTCTCTCTCTCTCTCTCTCTCTCTCTCTCTCTCTCTCTCTCTCTCTCTCTCTCTCTCTCTCTCTCTCTCTCTCTCTCTCTCTCTCTCTCTCTCTCTCTCTCTCTCTCTCTCTCTCTCTCTCTCTCTCTCTCTCTCTCTCTCTCTCTCTCTCCGTACAATAGAGCACAAGCTTTGGACGGGCTGCATGTTTCATTTCAACCATTGCCAGTATTGATTCATTTTTCACCCCTTGTTGGTGTGGGACGCAGACGAAGAATACAACCACGGTCTCCCCTGCCTGTCGTAACGGGCGACCAAGGGATGATTGTATCAGAACCATGAAACTACTTGTGATTAGTACCACCACGTGGGGAACACCATGGGTCGCATTTACTTGCGCGTAGTACCACTATGTTAGGTACCAAATGGGTTTGTGATTAGTAGCAAAAGAGTACGGTGCCTTCCAGTACCTGTGATTAGTACCACTATATGAGCGACACCCTGGTTCTGGCTTGCCTATGATTAGTACCCATTATATGAGGAACACCACGGGATAGCGCTAGTCCCTTTGGTTAGTACACTTACGTGATGAACACCATAGGTTTGCATTGCCTGTAAATGGCGCCGCAATGTGCGAAACACCACAGGTCTGTTTTACAAGTGCGAATTTCGTTACCTGTGAGCGGTACCATACTGTGTGGAATACCGCGAGTCTACGCTACTTTGATTAGTACCGCAACATGACATATGCCGTTGTTCTACTTTCCCAGCGATAAGTGCCATTATAAGGGGCCGATGACTTGGATTTTGGACCCCTTTAGACTAAAAGCATCATCGATTCAGTATTATGCCATAGATGCAGTACCTTGGTCAGTAATACTATTATTTCACGTCAGTTTCTGTGAATGCGAGACATTGCCTGTCGGATCCACTGATTGTATTAAATTCATATCCATCCATTCATTCTTCGTCCTCACGTTTTGAATTCTGGTCAGTGGAGGATTTTGGACTTTTAATTTGTCATTCCATTTCGTCTCATTTCGTACCATTAGGGGCCGATGACCTAGATGTAGGGGCCCCTTTAAACAACAAGCATCATTATCTTGTCATCACGATTCATTTTTCAATAATCTATACATTGTGATGGAAAGGGAACATTTGGGACCTGAACGTACGTTTAATGTAGATGAGACTGCCCTTACAACGATGCATAAACCTGGGGAAATCATTGCATGTAAAGGGGAGAAACAAGTTGGTAAGGTTACGTCTGCCGAACGAGGAACACTTGTCACATTGTGTGCTGCAGTAAATGCACTAGAAAATAGTGTTCCCCCGTTTCTAGTTTTCCCTAGGGTGCATGTAAAAGATCACAGGGGTAAAGGATCACCACCTGGTACCGTACTAAAGTTGTTTGTCATCGTAGTGGCTGGATGACAGGGGACAATTTTGAGCAATTTTTATTTCATTTTAAGAGGTATGTTTCATATCTTCAAGAGAGAAAAGTGCTACTTATTATGGACAATCACGAAAGTTGTGTGACACCAAAGCGTCTAAATTATTGTAAGGATAATTGAATTGTCTTCCTTACATTACCACCGCACACAAGCCACAAACTACAGCCGCTCGACAGGACAGCGTTTGGGCCGCTAAAAACTTATTTTAACACAACAGCAGATGAATGGATGATAAATCGCCCAGGACGCCCAATTTCCATATACGAAGTAGGGGAATTACTTGAGAAGGCATATTCCTTGGCATTTAGTCCACAAATTGTAGTGAGCGGGTTCCAAATTGCTGGAATGTATCCGTTAAATAGGAACATATTTCGTGACGATGAGCTTTTAAGCCCTTATGTCACAGGTCGTCAGGAAGGTGCCACCAGCAGAGAAGAGTAGGTATGTTGCAGATAGTCCTACCATGCAACAATTAGCCAAGTGTTGGCCTATACCAGCAAGTGCATCTAGTCCTCGGCCTTCAGGAAGTGTAGAGTCCGACTCGTTGGCTGAACGGTCAGTGTACTGGCCTTCGGTTCAGAGGGTCCCGGGTTCGATTCCCTGCCGGGTCAGGGATTTTAACCTTAATTGGTTAATTCCAATGGCACGGGGGCTGGGTGTATGTGCTCTCTTCATCATCATTTCATCCTCATCACGACGCGCAGGTCGCCTACGGCAGTCAAATAGAAAAACCTGCACCTGGCGAGCCGAACCCGTTCTGGGATATCCCGGCACTAAAAGCCATACGACATTTCATTTTAGGAAGTGTAGACAACGGAAGAATTGTGACACCAGAAGAGATAAGGCTTTTTCCGAAGGCAGATCCTAGGAAGAAACCTGTGGGAAGAAAACCTAAAAAAATTCAGAATTTTGACAGAAAATCTAGTAAAATAGTGAAATACACCAGAAGCTGAAGCTCGTAATTCAAAAAAAGGAGGCTGAACTTCAATCCGCGTAATGATAAAAAGGTGAAGAAATCTAGGCTTGAATTTTCAAACGAAAATGAATCATCTAGCTCAGATGAGGATTGCAGTATGGCGTCAGAAGACTCATTAGATTTTACTACATTTAGGGAGGAGGTGTTGGCAACCGATGACTTTGATCCCACAACTGAAAACCGTGAAACTGGGAACTTTGTGCAAGCAAGAAGCAACACACTCTTGCAGGAATTGTGGTTGTCTTTCAATCGCATCACTGCTATACAGGCTGAACGCAAATTCAATCAGGTGTCAGACAGAAATCTACGTTCCTCTGACAAGCTTAGAAACAGGCGGTCTCGCAGGAACCCGGATGCTAGTAAACCTATTGTCAATTTTCCCAAGAAATCCTTGGACGAGAACCAAACGGCAGTTCTAGCTGGGGGTCTTGATTAAGCTGTCGCTCCTTCTAAAACCCCACTGAGGAGTTACTTCCGTTGAGGCAGCCATCCAGAAACTAATTAGAGGTGAGGCTGAGGAGTTAAGACAGAAATGTGTGAGACTCATAAGGTCCGCTGTTTTTACCCGCGCCCAATTTAACAAGAGGCGAGAGGAGAGCTCTGAAGGAACTTAGGGATAATTCTGAACCGACCATTCTCTCAGATGAAAAGGGTAATGTGACAGTGGTTATGGACACTTGAATATAAGATCTCGGCTATATTGTCAGAGCCTGTTTAGACTGTGCTCACGTGACCCTGTCACTCGTGTTTCAAACGCCACCGTGAAGCTCTTAAGGCAATATACAATATTCCAAAAGAGGAGGCTATAACATCTATCTCCGGGGGGACGCAGTGCTACCTAGATTATATGGACTCCCTAAGATCCATAAAAAAGATGTTCCCCCTCAGACATATTGTTAGTGCGATAGGGTCTCCTACGTATGCTCTTGCTAAATACCTAAGTAAATTGCTTCAGCCACACATAGGACGTACTGATTCATAGGTCAGGGACTCTCAGTATTTCATCAACAAGCTGCCAAGCTTAACCTTTCAACCTAATGCACTTTCGGTGAGTTTCGATGTGGTGTCCTTATTCACTAAAGTGCCGATTGACTCGGCGATGTCTCTCATTGAACACCTGTTCCCTGAGGACATTACTAAGCTATTTTACCACTGCATGACTTCCAGCTATTTCTTGTGGGGTGGGAATTTTTACGAACAGACGGACGGAGTGGCTATGGGAAGTCCACTTTCGCCCGTAGTGGCTAATTTCTTTATGGAGCATTTTGAGGAGAAGGCTTTTGCTTCGGTGCCCGTCAAAACTATGATATAGTGGGGGTTTGTTGATACATTTGTGGTCTTGAAAACGTCATCTATTTCTAAACCACATAAATGAGCAACATCCTTCAATTAAATTCGCTATGGAGATGGAGTCGGACGGATGCCGCCTTGGATGTTCTAGTAAGAAAGAAACCGGACGTCTCCTTGGGACATACCGTCTATCGTAAGCCTACCAACACAAGTCGCTATCTTCATGCAGATTCTCACCATCATCCAGCAAAGACAAGGCATTCTCACGACACTCACCAAGAGGGCGAGACGAATTTGTGAGCCATCAAACCTCCAGGTGGAGATGGACACACTCAGTCACGTTCAAGGGTAATGGTTACAGCGATTTGCAGATTCATAGAGCCCTGCATCCCAGAGAAACGACCAAGCAAAGCTCACAGAAGGAAGAAGTGAAGGGAACTGCCTACCTGCCTTACATTCATAACACCACAGATCGAATTGCCAAGGTCCTCCTCAAACACAATATAAAAAAACAGTGTTTGGCACCGTCACTAAAATTGCTCACAGTCTGGGTAAAACCAAGGACAAATTGTCCCCACTTCTACATCCTGGGGTATACGAAATTACCTGTATATGCGGTAAGGTATACATTGGCCAAACATGCCGGTCCATTGATACTCGTATCAAGGAACATGAACGTAATATTGGTCTCAACCAGCCAGACAAATCAGCAATAGCTGAGCACGCTCTATCGTCGAGCCATGATGTCATGTTCCAAGATGCTCGAGCTCTTACTCGCACAAGACACTACAAGTCGAGGATTATACATGAAGCTGTGGAAATACGTAGAAATCCTAACAATTTCAACAGGGACACTGGCTATCAATTAAGTAATACCTGGTTGCCAGCCCTTAAGGATTTACGTAGGTAGCTTCCCTGTCCCTTCACTATTGTTATTTCGTTTCGGTGTTTTCCAAATTCGTACGTTCCTCATCGCCAGATGTTTCATTCCAGACTTGTATTGTATCTTATTTTATTTCATCCAACTGATCATACAGTGATATGGGACACGTCAATAATTATATTTACAGTAACATAGGATAAAACAGTAATATGCATGCCATGAGAAATATACAATGCGGTAAAGAGGCCCAGATTTAAAAAAATGTGATACATAAGTTAATTTTCAAGAGCTATGTATTCTTCAATAGAATAAAAACAATGGTTATAAACAAATTTGAATAATTCTTTCGTGAATTTTGAACATGGTTTTATCTGCTTAATGTAGTCTGGCAATTTATTAAATAAATGTACTCTTGCATAACTCAAACTTGATTCATATAACTTAGTTTTAGGTGGTTGTATGTGCAGGCTGTGTCTATTTCTAGTATAATACCTATGTACATCGGAGTTTATGGTGAAACTGTTTACATTCTCCTTCATATATACAAGTGTATGGAAGATATAAAGGCTAGGCAATGGTAAAATAAAGTTTAAAGTATTTCTTGCAGCTTGTCTTCCTGCCGACAGCGGCCATTCCTCTAATTATTTTCTTTTGTAACTTAAATATGACTTCTCTATATCGTGAATTCCCCCAGTAAATGATTCCATAGGTTAGTATGGGATGGACATATGCAAAATACATTATTTCGGCCAGCCTCTAAAGTAAAACTATTTTTCAGAGACATTATCATTAAATAAATTCTACTAAGCGTTGTCCCTATAAACTCTGTTTTTCCCAGTTTAATGATTCATCCACCCACAAGCCAAGAAACTTTGATGATGATGAGTACTCAACTATAGTCTCTCCAAATGATATTGGACTAATTTCCATATTTAGATTAATCTTATGGTGAAATCTAATCAGAGGTTTTCTGTTTACTTGAAATTAATTTATTATCTTCATGCCAGCTCAGGATATTACCCTACTCACTATATTGCCTACCTTTAATTCTAACCCTTCATAACTTTCATCAGCTATAAAAACAGTAATATCATCTGCAAACAAAGTTAATTGCACTCCTTGAATATCATCGGCAATTTTGACGATATCATTAATGAATACTAAAACTAATAATGGTCCTAAAACTGACCACTGTGGAACATCATGATCAATGTTTCTGGCACAGGAATATACATTCTTAATTACATTTTTGCTCAAATCAGTACCGGTATATGATATTTCAACAATCTGTCTTCTACCCCCTAAAAATGATTTGAACCAGTTATAGGTCATTCCCCGAACTCCATACATGTATAACTTTTCTAAAAGCAAGCTATGGTCAATTATATCACAAGCTTTTGTTAATTCCAAGAAAATACCTAAACATGCACCGTTCCCACCTAGTGTGTCATATATCCGTTCAATAAAGTTAATGAATGCTGTGGTAGTTGACCTATTTTTACGAAAGCCATGCTGGGAACCAGCTAATATATTATGCTTCTCTGAGAATGATAACAGTCTGTCGTACATAATTCTTTCCAGTATTTTGGAGAATACAGAGGGGAGGCAGACAGGCCTATAGTTACCAGCATCATCTTCACTACCCTTTGTGACAATGTCAGACCTTCATATGTGCGTACGCCTATTATGTTATGTTATGTTATGTGACACTCTCAGACTGATTCTGATGGTTTCGTCAGCTTCCGCTTCGACCGCTAGAGCTGTACCGCGTCCGAGGATCCATCTGGTGACGAATGAACGTACCATTTCTATTCGATAACGTCTAAATTCCAGCAGCGGCTCCTGAGGGGAACTGGCGGAGGGGCACTACTCTTTCACAAATTTACGTATTCTGACAAATAAGTTTATGTGGTGTATCCCGTAAAATGGGATTAATTTGTTCTAACAGACATTTTCTCAATCCATCCGCTGTCCTGTTGATTGGATTCATGAACCCCAGAATCTTTCATGGACGTGACCGTCTAATGCATATCGAAAAACAAGTAGGCCTACCAATTGCCATTTGTTTGAAACATATGTTGTTTCATCTGCTTATACTGTAACGAATTGGGATTCCCCATTTTCTGAATAAATTTGTTCCCTACACACATTCAACATACAGTTGAGGAGTTCGTTCTGAATGGTCTTTGACGCACCTTTAAATACAGAAGCTTTCATAGCAACGTCTATTTCAGCTGTAAAATGAATATGAGACCTTTAAAAAGTCCAGGATTTAGAGAATTTCCTGTCTCATCATGACCATGAGTGCCACTTCAAATACGCCACAGAATTGTATGCACTGAATAATCTTGCGTAATATGAGCCTATTTTTCCTAACCTGATCATTGTGTTTGTTAATGGTTTAGTGATAAGCAGAATCCAGTTGTCACAGTATTAACTTTCCCTAGCACAGCTAATTCCATGCATGAATTTATATACCATTGGGAGGAACTTTCGTGCTTTCTAATTTTTCTTTCAAGTGTTTGAGATCTGTTATTCCGGTTTTCGCCCACATCAGGTCATGTCCTAATAACATGCACGGAAAACAGAAAAAACACATTCCCTGAATCGCAGCCACTCAATCACATGTATTCTGTATAGAGCCTTGGCAGGAATCTACGTCGATATTCGCGCTCTTTATATTGTTCGACTTGTTCTAGTTGTAAATCGGGTGTTGGTCGACCGAGTGACTTTATCTCCGTCTTTTCAGTTAGGGAGAGCTGAGAAAAAGGTCTATTTAAAATATTACTCACAGAATTAATTGTACGTAGCCTACAGGTTAATATTACCTGTGTGGTATACCTTAAGCGACTCTTCATAGGAATTCTATATATCCGCTCACAACACACGACAGATTTACTTTGAACGACATCACACTAAATATTACGAGATAGGATACTGACTAATTTCATTAGCGAGTAAAGCACGTTTATCAGACCGCAGATGACAGACTTGGAACACGAATTTGAAACGGATGTTCTGCTCGGCACGATAAGCCTTCGCGTAGTTTCGGAATCGTAGCGGGCTGGCTTCGGCAATGACCCAATCTCCCATTCCGTGCATGTTAAAAAATAGTTAGTTCCACGCATGCGTGAACGAAAATTACCTAACAAAGAGTCAACAGCTAAGGGCACAGGGCCAGCATGACCGGCCAGCGAAGAGCGCGCCGGAGGAAGCAAAGTACGTGTCTGATGAAAACATTGACGCACTAGCTGCATGCGGCACCTAATATCAAACTGAATGTATCAGCATTCAAATTGCCAGTATTTATAAAACCATGCATTAACAGTTACTTAGCTGGAGGGGCACGTGCCCCTCTGCCCTTTAGAGCGAGCCGCTACTGCTAAATTCAAAGCTCATTGTTTTAAAAGCCTTTCTCGAGGACAGTCGAGATTTACTTCTGATGACGCAGAGCATAGTTCTCTGCGAACGTAAAGAATTTCACCTTATTTTCTTGACACGGCATAAGCCCAAAAGCCTAGATAATGTCTATAAGTACGGGCCGTGAAAGCATCAATGGCAACGAGAAGAACGTGTTATTATGTTGGATCAGTAGTAGTTATAAACCGTAGTGATAATGAAAACAAAATTAAATTTCTGAAACGTTGCCCAGGTGGTAACGTGATGCGAGTATAATGGTGTGTCAGTAACAGAGACGAAAACGCTTTGATTCTGCGCAGGTGACGTCACGCGGGGAGCACTGCGAGAAACCGGCTCCACGGCCACATGGCTTGCCGCTGTTGTATGTTTTGTGTGATAAACCTGCGTTATCTATTAAAATACGTGTCATATATAATTTGAAGCTCTGTTAGTATTCTCGTTAATGTACACGGATCATACTTTTGAGAATGCCGGGCTGTGCAGTAGCAGGTTGATTAAGTTACTCCAGAAAAATCAAAGGATCAGACATAAAGTATTTTTCATTCCCGAAAAATGAAGACCTTGCCAGAGTGTGGGAAAACGCATGTCGGCGCAATGACAAATTTAGTTTGAAACATGGTACGTACTTATAAAATATGATAAATTATTATTGTCGTTATTCAATTTATGCTGTATTAAATTAATACAAAAGTATCTTATTGCTTTAGGTGGAGTTTGTTCGCTTCATTTTGCTACGACGTGCTTTGAAATCCCTCTAAGACAACTGCTAAATTATCGGAATAAAAAAGCCGTAATTTAAAACCGTATGCAGTTCCCACTGAGAATTTACCACTAGCACGAAATATATTAACTCCCAATAATGACAGGAGGGTTGAGAGGGCAAAACAGAGAAATCGACATAAGGATGTAGCTGAGCTTCTAAGATCGCCGACTGCTGATTTGAACAGGCGAGTGAGGAAATACAGTACAATAAATATATGCTTAAATGTAACATTCCCACTTTGTTTTCAACTGAAGGAATAAATAACGTGTCTATATTGATTTTAGGGAAGATGGAACTGAAGCAACGGAGGACTACAACGGAGACAATGGAACTAACGAACTGGAAGGTTTGAGAAAGAAGATCCTACTGTTGGAAAGAGAAAATAGTGACTTACGGAAAAAAAATGTGAACAGCTATTGAAGAATGAAGGGGAATTACTACAACTAAAAAAGGCAAATGACATTTCTGAGAGAATAGCTTCCATATTCGGACATATCTTTTCTCCAGGGCAAATAAAAGTGTTAATGAACCGTGAAAATAAAAGTGAAAGTAAAAGAGTTCGTTGGACTTCAGACGATATAGCAGCAGCGATATCATTGCGAAGTGTTAGTCCAAAGGCATACCGTTACCTAAGAGCACATCACTACCCATTTCCGGCTCCTTCAACATTGCGCACATGGGCGGCATGTTTCAATGTAGAACAGGGTATACTACGAGATGTGTTTGTTTTAATTAAAACCAAAGCCCAGGAATTAAGTGGTCAGGAGCGTTTAACTGTTCTGGTATTTGATGAAATGTATATATCGAATGAAATTTGCATCGATAAGAAACTGCAGCAAAAGGTAGGACCACACAAGACTTGTCAAACTGTCATAGCAAGAGGCTTAGTTAATGTATGGAAACATCCCATCTATTACAAATTTGATCAGGTGATGACACAAGAAATTTTGCGCGAAATACTGGTAGAATTGTACAATATCGGTTTCACTGTTGTTGCCATAACTTGTGACATGGGTGGTGGGAATATGAAACTTTATTCAGGACTGAACATTGGATACAACAAGCAGTGTTTTATACAGCATCCTAGTGAAGAGTCACTGAAAATAATTTTTATGCAGATGCGCCGCATTTACTGAAGCTTGTGCGAAATCATCTACTTCAACAAGGTTTCAATGTGAATGGTGCAGTAATAGACAGATCAGCTTTTGAAAAATTGCTGTGCGCATCAAGTAGTGAAATAACACTTGCTCACAAGGTTACTAGGTACCATTTAGACGTGTCTGGATCTCAAGAGACAAAGGGTACGATCTGCTGCTCAGTTATTGTCTAGGACAGTCTCAAAAGCGATCGAATATTGTGGCAGCCACGGCTTGATGCCAGATATTAACTGGAGACAAGTAGCTCTCCTGGTACAGCTGTTCAATGACTGGTTCGATCTTTTCAATTCGTGAGCAAAATTTGGAGCCCATTCGGGTGTTAATGCTTTTGGCACAGATTTGACAAACCAGACTGCTCTTTTAAGCAAGGTGACGGAACAAGTGTTAGCAATGACTGTTGGAAAGCATAAGTCTTTGTTACCCTTCCAGAAAGGAATCCTACTTAACAGTGCGTCCCTGATAGAAATGTATCGGTACCTGGTCTCTAAATGGAATATATATTAACATATCGCTTGAATCAGGACGTTGTTGAAAATTTATTTTCATATATAAGAGGAATGGGAGGTCCTCGTGATCATCCAAGTCCCCTGGACTTCAAACATAGATTAAGGTGGTACATTCTGGGTAAACATTCTGCTGCTGTGTTTACTCAGAATAAGAACACCGTGGACAAAAACGAATCGTGTTTAATTAAACCACTACATGATTGTGACAATTTACGTAATGATGATGGAAAAGACGACAATTATTGCTTTACACAAACCATGCTGGCTCAGCTAAGTAAAAGCTTGGATGATGAAAACGGACAGAGTTACGAAGAAGAGGAAATTAATGCTAATATTTTTGTTCAGTCTGAATATCAGAATATAAACGATTTGGACATAGCATATTTTAATATGACTCCAGAACATG
Organism: Anabrus simplex; assembly: GCF_040414725.1. Taxonomy (NCBI): domain Eukaryota; kingdom Metazoa; phylum Arthropoda; class Insecta; order Orthoptera; family Tettigoniidae; genus Anabrus; species Anabrus simplex. The sequence continues at coordinate 1,123,827,155 of NC_090266.1, read as the reverse complement.
CAAATGTGCTTGAAGCTTTTGAAAATATGTTATCAAAAGAAACAATTACTCAGGAAGGCTTGAAATACATTGTTGGCTATATCGCTCACAAGTTTCGCAACAAGTATTCCTACTTAGGCACAATTGTTCGGCAGCCAGAAGCAACAAACAAACAACCAGACTGGCTCCAATGTATGTCAAGAGGAAATTTAATGAGTCCCAGTGACGACTTACTGGAAGTTACAAATATACTGGAGAAAGAATTTAATGACCTTCACGGTAATTACCTTTGCGGGGAACCCTGCATGTTTGACAAACTGACCGAGAGAACCATGAGGCAATTACCGCCAGCAGTGAAAATTCCTCGAGAAGTTATTTTAACCTTAGCGCGCACAAGATTTTATATTTGCTTAAAAGAATTAAACAGGAAGAACATTCTCTTATATTCACGTAGAAAAACGTCCAAGAAAATGTCAAAAATTACAAACTGCTAGAGCTATAACGCTTATGTATAAGGCATTCATTACATAAATTGACAGTAGTAACATATTTGAGGTCTCTCGATTGTAAATACATACATTTTGAACGATGCGCTCTCTCCACAGCGCGAGAAATATTACCGCCTTCCCTGCTTTGCTCCCAGCGTGACGTCACTACGGTAGACTAGATGCGCAATGACACACCATTATACTCAAATCACGGGTGGTAAGACATGCATCTATCCCGAAACTGAAGACGTGAGTTATGTTATAGCTGAGGATGTAGTTATGAAACTGGAAAAGCTATTAACTGTTGGCGGAACACAGTGTGCTCATAAGCAACTCATATTCAATGTTGATTTTTCATCATACTGTTTGCGGTAGATTTCTTTTTCAGGTGTCTATTGGAAAAATATGCAGGCCTATATGCATTTTGTGCACTAGAAATATCTTTTTATGTTCACAGTTTCAGTTCCAATTATTTATATTATTTTGTACTACTACTTACTCCATTTCTGTATATGTTCACGTGCGTCTCAAGCCTCCCATATATGTGTCTCAAACCTCCCTTACTAAGGGTGGGTTGAGACATAATGTAGTGTGTCTATGAATTATTTTTAGCTTTCGTCGAATATGTAACAGTTTAAAAAATTACACACTTAAGAGGAAAGTATAGGCAACAGACTGCAACAGTTGATCATTAAAAGGAATTCAGAAAATTTGTAAAAAAATAAAAATAAAAAAAATGTAAGTTTTGTCTCAACCCTCCCTCTACTGTTTATTTGCTTAAGGCAAATTAAAAACTTTAGTTAGAACATGTTTCGTCTACTTTGCAGACATCATCAGCTACATATGTTTAGGCTTATTACATAATTAACAAGGACATATTTCTGTTATCTTAAGGTTAAAATACACATTAAAACGTTTTAAACTTAATTATACTAAAAAGTACGTGTCATGGGAAAAGGTGGGTGTTCATGGATGGAAAGGTAATATAGTACATTAACTATTCTCACTAAAATATCCTGGTAACAAAATACTAAAGTTAAAAGTTTGCCTTTGCCACTGTTCATATATGATGTAAATTCTTCGTGGCAAATCTAGCTACAGTACAATAGGTGGACGATAATTTGGTATTCTTTAGAATGCTATCCTTCTTGTGTGTTGGATGAGAGCCATTGTGTTGTTGAGAATCTTGTACTGTCCTGTATTTAACTGTTGCAATCGGGAAGAAAGGAAAGTGTATAAACACGTGTGTACGAAGAAATTATTTGTCTGAGTGACTGTAGTAACATTAAGATGTGGCTTACCTTCTGATCTCTCAGAGTTATTTATTTGGTATATTTTCAAGGAGCAATTTTCCGCTTCATGCATGAGCTCTGTGCCTAGTGTTGTACTGGTATATACGGGCTGAGTCTAGTGATGGGCAACACTCCGATCCTCCTGTAGTGCAAGCTGTGCGACGTACCAGTAAGTATGAGTGTAAACGTGATAGTATATCACTGGCAGTTATTGCGTGAAATGACCTCATATGAAAACGTGTGAGACAATACATTTTGTCAAAAGCCTGGAAAAGTACTGCATGTTAAACTATGAGCCCCTTAATATCATTAAAGAAAGTGAAAACCGAATGTCAGTATCTTAAACTGTTCATGACTTATTTGGGGTGAACATCTTAGCTGAATAACCCTGCACAATTTGTGAATAACTGTCGATAGGATGTACACCTATCTTTGATACTAGAGGTGTACATTATTCGAACTTGAGACGGGAAAAATGTGCTTTGCTACATATGCAACCACCATTACACATGAGTTGAACGTGTAATCTAAAATGCCCGACTTTGCTCCAATTCTTTCAGCAGGGGTGATGGGCAACGCTCTCGAGACCGATTCTCGTGTGCTGCGAGCTGTGCGACGCGACGTCCCAATAACTACGAGTGTAAGCTTTATAGTTGTCATCAGCAGTTCTCATATGAAAACGTGTGCTACGATAATTTTTTTCAAAAGCCTAGGAAAGCACTGCATGTTGAACTATGAGCTCCTTAAGACCATTAACGAAAGTGAAGACAGAATGCCAGTATCTTAAACTGTTCACGAGTTATGTCAGGTAGACTTCTTAGCTGGATTTTTTAACTTATTAGGATGTAAACCTACTTGTATGCCTCACAATCGTTGTCGAAAGGGTAGCTTCTTGTGATTCAGACCGGGCCGGAGGTGTTCTGTGACTATACCTGTTCATTTATATTGTGTGTTTTTAAGTGTCGGATCATTCCAGAAGTATTTCTGGCAACGTATTTTACTCCTTTTGAATAAACAACACAGTGGGCTGTGCTATGTGGCATCTCTTCACAATAACCGACATCCACGACTTACGTTGCATTTCGGACATCGTTTTCAAGTTGTCGCGTACAACTAGACACAATTACACATTGCACTGTCATTTACCGAAGTACCTTATTATTATTATTATTATTATTATTAACAAATGCATCGCAAATGGGAAATATCCCGTTGGCAATGGTCACTTACAGTAATAATAACCAGCATACTGATGTGGGCAAATTTTCCTTCGTCAACAGGACCATACGGGATTGGAATAAATTACCTGCAGCAGTCTTTGCTAGATTCTCTTCCGGTATCAAATCGTTTAAGATGATGATTAGTATTAGTGTAAAGTGAAAAGTAAAAGCAGTAAACAACGGACACTGAATTTGTGATTTTCTGCTGGATTTAGAATGTTAAACTAGTAGTATTTCGTCTAATATTTTCTCTCCGTGGAATTGCTTGTTGTACTCTTCTTGTAGTTGTTAGGTAGTTATGTTTTAACTTTAATATCACTTGTAGTGTTAACCTAGTAGTAATTTCAGGCTCTAGTAGGCCTATTGTAAGCCATAGTGTTAGGCCTATGTAATGGAAATACTTGAGTTTTTTGTGAATTTGTGTATAATGATGCTGAATTTAGAAAGTTAAACTAGTACTATTTCTTGTCATATTTTCTTTCGTTATTGTTGTCGTTATAGTTGTAGGGTAATGATGGTTTAACTTCACTTTATTATCACTTGTAATGTTAAGCTAGTAGAAAGCTCAACCTGTAGTACTGTAAGCGCTAGTGTTAAGCACTGGAAATACTGAAAATGTTTATGATGATGCTGGATTTAGAATGTTAAATTAGTAGTATTACTTATAGTATTCCCTTTCCGTGGAATTGCTTGTACTGTTGTTGTTGTTGTTGTTGTTGTTGTTGTTGTTGTGTAATTATGCTAACTTTACATATGACGCGAATAGAGTAGGAATTATTTCCTTCGTCACCAAAATGTTGGTAAATACAAGCAGCGGTCATAATATGATATTGAATGTGGAGTGTGATAGCGATGTACACCTACATGTCGAAAGAATTGGAGCAAACTCAAGCATTTTAGATTACACATTCCACTCATGCTAATGGTGATTGCATATGCAGCAGCGCGCATCTTGCCTCATCTTGAGTTCGAATAATGCACGCCGCTAGTATCCAGGTAGGTGTACCTACAGTATCCGTCAGTTTCAGTACTTAGCCTATTCATTCGTGTACTTACCACTGCATACAATGCCAGAATGCGTGTCCTTTATAATTATGTTACACCGCGTCAAAATAGACCTCGCTTGAAATGAGAGAAATGAATGCCCTGGTAGCTTGTTGACAGGTATTTACGGAACGGAGAAGGTGCGTAGTTTGCTATTGGCATACTCGGCGAAAACAACACACTCGAGATCTCTCAAATTTTCTCGCGAGAAATAGTGTCTTCGCTAGTCTCGGGAAATCTCGAGATCTCGTCTCAGACTGCCCATTATTAGTCGACAGGGTAGCTTCTTGTGATGCAGACCGGGCCGGAGGTGTTCTGTGACGATTCCTCTTCATTGACATTATGCATTTGTAAGTGCCGGATCATCCCAGATGTATTTCTGCCGACGTATTTTATTTTGAACAAGCAACACAGCGGGCTGTGCTTTATGACATCTCTTCGAAATAACAGATATCCATGATTTACGTTGCGTTTCGGACATCGTCTTCAAGTTGTCGCGTACAACTAGTACAATTTCACATTCCACCGTCATATATAGAAGTACCTAATTATGACGGGAATACTCTATAACATTGTAAGGAATTATTTCCTTCGTCACCAAAATATCTGTAAACACAAGCAGTGGTCATTGTTATTGAATGTGGGGTCTGATAACGAAGTCCACCTACCTGTCGAAAGAATTGGAGCAAACTGAAGCATTTTAGATTACACGTTCCACTCATCAGTAGCGGTGGTTGCATATGCAGCAAGGCGCATCTTGTCTCGTCTCGGGTTCGAATAATGGATTCGCAGACTCGGCACAAACAACATTCAGCTCCGACTACTTGTAGGGCACGCTGCTCGCCGCACGATGCGGGGACAACGCTCTCGAGATCTCTCGAAATTTCTCGCGAGAAATTGTGCCTGCGCTAGTCTCGAGAAATCCCGAGAAATCTCGAGACCTAGTCTCAGACTGCCCATCACTAGCTGAGTCTCGTTCGTTACAGTAGCTAGGCGGGGAAGCAGAGGAGGGGGAGGGCGTGTCTTTAGCCGTTGAGCAGGGCCTGTTGGCCGATAAAATTGAGTTCTTTCTCCCGTTCTGTTTTCGAGAGGAATCATGAATGCTCTGTTAATGAAACTGATAGGCCGACCTTTTTTAAGCTTTAGGGTGCAAGGAACCTTTTGATGGTATTTAAATCAAACCTGGGTTTACTGGAAATCTTAAAGGAAAACTTGGTACTTTCCCGTTCCACAGTTACGTCTAGACAATCAAGGGAACACCCTCCCCTCTTCGTTCTCTACCGTAAATTTGATGTTCGTACCTAAATTGTTAATGACCTGCAGGATTTTGTTGCTGGTATTAAGTCTACTGTCTATTACTGCGTAGAAGTCATCTACGTAACGTGTCCATATATCTAAACCTTTTATTTTTCCAATAATATGAGCTTGTTCAAGGTAATCAAGGTAAATGTTTGCCAAGAAGCCGGTGCTTTTTGGTATTAAATGCAAAATAATTGTGTTTGAGTATAAATTCAAGGTAATTTACAAAGTTTCCAATTTCGGGTCTGCTAACCCTATTGTGTTCCTGCAAATTCTTTTTAATAATGTTAATCGTTCTTCCTTTCACACTACTTGCTCCTTTGACATCTAGGACGTGTATACTAACGTTCCTGTTGAAAGAACCTTAGTTAAGGTCCAAGGTCACTTCTTTCCCATTCCTAGCCCTTTCCTATCCCATCGTTGGTGTAAGACATCTTTGTGTCGGTGCGACGTAAAGCAAAGTGTAAAGTAATAATAATATAGTGATTTATTATAGGGGGGGCATAGTATATTCCATTATCGTATCATACAGAGATTACTAGCTGAAAGGTAACTTTGGAAGTTTCCCATTGTGAGGTGTAGCCTAATTTTAAATACTGTATTCATACGACTGACATCAACAATAAAAGTTAATAAATTTCACAAACAGCAGTAAAATATTGTATTTATCATGCTTGGTGGATGTTTGACTGAAATGGCACTGCGTCAAATCTATGCCCAAGCACAATACACAGAGTGCGACGCATAGCTTTCAGGATCATTATGAAGAAAATAAAGAACCTGAATATGAATCATACACCACCAATAGCAGAACCCCCGGTGGGTGGAGGCGGTAGAATAACACCCACGTATCTCGTGCCTGTTGTAAGAGGCGACTAAAAGGGGCCACAGGCTCTTAACTTGGGAACGTGTGCTGGCGACCACGGTTCCCTTAGCTGAGTTCTGGCATTGCTTCCACTTACTTGCACCGGGCTCCTCACTTTTACCTATCCTATCCGACCTCTCTTGGTCAACTATAATTCTTTTCAGACTCCGGCGCTATTAGGTTCTGAGGACTAGGGAGTCTTTCATTTCCATGCTTTTCGTGGACCTCTCCTTTCTTCGGTAGAGACCTTCCTTTTTCAAAGTGTCGGGCCCTACCAATTTTTCCATCTGATTAGTGTTAATAGAGGATGGTTGCTTAGTTGTACTTCCGCTTAAAACAACCACCAACAGATGACAACCAAAGTTAACTTTCAAGGGCAATAGATAAACTGGTATCAAGAAATTATCAGTTCTAAGTCGGATAAAGTGACCATTACTAATCACCTTACATACGCAAAACCTTACTGCAATTAGTGCAGCCGTACGCTGAGTTTACGACTGGCATTCTTGAAGGCGAATTTCACTTTTCACTTCTTAAAATTTACGGTGTTCAATCGCCATGCTCGGTCTCCGTGACACCTGATCCTATGTTCTCGCGCCAACTTGCTTTGTTTTGACAAAAACATGGTAGCCATTTATGAACTTGCCTCCGCAAGGAGCGCTGATGGCAGGCATACCGCCCCTATGTTGTTCTAGCTCGGTGGTTGAAACACAGCCCCGTCTGTTCTGTGTACGAGTATCAAGATGACTTCGGGCTGCAACTTAGTCAAGTGGGCGATGAATCAATGCCACATAGAGACAACCCTATGGTGATGGGTGAATCGAGGATGATGCTAATGGGGTGCGTACAAGTGTCCACTAGCGGTAAAGGTGGCGAAACAGTGAGGTAGGGAGAAGGCCAAGCTGATTTGACCAACGCAGTACTGCGGCGCTGATTCACGGAAAGATTTATTATTTGTCTGTATAGTAGTACATTGTAAACAGTAATTTACATCATAGAGACAATGTGGAACGTCCTCGTGGTGCTAAACGATACTGTTGTGTCGTGAACTCTTATAATTCAGAACATTATACATTGGCGGCACGTGGACTCTCAGTTCGGGTGGGGGTTGTGGGGGTGAGGACACAGTACTTTTCCCCACAAGTCGTTCTTTGCTACTGACCAGTAGAGGTGGTCGATAAATGACAGCCTGTTACTTTGTCACCGATATATCAGATAAGCTGTCACGGAAGTACCTGTGATCAAAATATCGTTTAAGTTGTGTACTTGGATTACGCTCACAGAGCTATGTTATCCGCTGTAGCTCAGGGTCTATATCCGTTTTTCATTTACCAGTTACCTTATCATAGTGTATTTATGAGCAGAGTAGAGAGAATACCAGTCTAGCAACCCTGTATGCCAATAGCTAGCCACAGTACTTTTTCCCCACAACTCTTTCTTTGCTACTGACCAGTAGTGATGGTCGATAAATGATAGCCTGTTACTTTGTCACCGGTATATCAGATATGCTGTCACGGAAGTATCTGTGACAAAATATCATTTAAGTTGTGTACTTGGATTACGCTCACAGAGCTATGTTATCCGCTGTAGCTCAAGGTCTGTATCCATTTTTCATTTACCAGTTACCGGTACCTTATCACAGTGTATTTATGAGTACAATAAAGAGAATACCTGTCTAGTCTGCCAATAGCTAGCTCATGTTTCATACGTAGCATGAATCGAACAGATTAGTCCTCAGCTGGCAAATAAGGCATGTTTGAATACATAATATTTTTTCGAGAAGTACTTGTCCGATTTTCAAAATAATCACGGTGCTGAATTTGTAATGTTTGTAGATTTAAGGCTATGTGTACAAAATAGTGTGGTACCGTTTAAAAAAAGCGAAGTTAGTACCATGATCCCAGAAAATATTAATGTCATTACACAGAACTCACTTTAAGTCCGATTATTAGCACTTTGGTACCACTCCTGAAAGAGAAAACAAAAATTCAATATCTTTAACCGTTCACGAGTTATTTGAGGTGGAAAACTTTACTGAATAGTCCTGTATATGGGAGGAATCTTTGTATTAATTTCATAAATTTATTATTTGTAGTCTTTTTATTTTCTTAAACCTATATCAAGTACTGTAAATACCGTAAGTGGTATACCGGAGACACGACACGGGTAATCATATTCCGCTTGTTAACTTATTGCACATAATGTTAACAACCTTTTCCTATGCATTATTAAAACTTAAAACTTAATCACAGATAAGTAAGATATTTTTGTATCACAGATGCTGGTCACGGATATTCTGAAATATGATTTAAGCTCATCTCTAACCGTGACCCGTGACGATAATCATATGCTCGTGCTTCCTGTGACCGAATCACAGACAAGAGTCACAGATATTTTTGTGTCGCAGATACGCCTCTCACCGATATTCTGAAATATCGCTTAAGCTCATCTCTACTGACCAGCGCAATCTCACTCATTCAAGTCTTCCGCGCGGAAGCGAACTAATTCACGTCTGCCACCCCTCACAAAACGTGGGATGTAAGCCAGAGGCCCAATCTGGATCAAAATTCCTTGTCTCAAATGTTACATTCCAATAATACACTGACTGACAGAGCAAATGCAACACCAAGAAGGAGTGGTCAGAACTTTATGCCAATTGCAGGGTAGACTGACGTCACTGAGGTATGCTCATGATGTGAAATGCGCCGCTGTGCTGCGCACGTAGCGAACGATAAATGGGACACGGCGTTGGCGAATGGCCCACTTCGTACCGTGATTTCTCAGCCGACAGTCATTGTAGAACGTGTTGTCGTGTGCCACAGGACACGTGTATAGCTAAGAATGCCAGGCCGCCGTCAACGGAGGCATTTCCAGCAGACAGACGACTTTACGAGGGGTATGGTGATCGGGCTGAGAAGGGCAGGTTGGTCGCTTCGTCAAATCGCAGCCGATACCCACAGGGATGTGTCCACGGTGCAGCGCCTGTGGCGAAGATGGTTGGCGCAGGGACATGTGGCACGTGCGAGGGGTCCAGGCGCAGCCCGAGTGACGTCAGCACGCGAGGATCGGCGCATCCGCCGCCAAGCGGTGGCAGCCCCGCACGCCACGTCAACCGCCATTCTTCAGCATGTGCAAGACACCCTGGCTGTTCCAATATCGACCAGAACAATTTCCCGTCGATTGGTTGAAGGAGGCCTGCACTCCCGGCGTCCGCTCAGAAGACTAGCATTGACTCCACAGCATAGACGTGCACGCCTGGCATGGTGCCGGGCTAGAGCGACTTGGATGAGGGAATGGTGGAACGTCGTGTTCTCCGATGAGTCACGCTTCTGTTCTGTCAGTGATAGTCACCGCAGACGAGTGTGGCGTCGGCGTGGAGAAAGGTCAAATCCGGCAGTAACTGTGGAGCGCCCTACCGCTAGACAACGCGGCATCATGGTTTGGGGCGCTATTGCGTATGATTCCACGTCACCTCTAGTGCGTATTCAAGGCACGTTAAATGCCCACCGCTACGTGCAGCATGTGCTGCGGCCGGTGGCACTCCCGTACCTTCAGGGGCTGCCCAATGCTCTGTTTCAGCAGGATAATGCCCCCCCCACACACTGCTCGCATCTCCCAACAGGCTCTACGAGGTGTACAGATGCTTCCGTGGCCAACGTACTCTCCGGATCTCTCACCAATCGAACACGTGTAGGATCTCATTGGACGCCGTTTGCAAACTCTGCCCCAGCCTCGTACGGACGACCAACTGTGGCAAATGGTTGACAGAGAATGGAGAACCATCCCTCAGGACACCATCCGCACTCTTATTGACTCTGTACCTCGACATGTTTCTGCGTGCATCGCCGCTCGCGGTGGTCCTACATCCTACTGAGTCAATGCCGTGCGTATTGTGTAACCTGCATATCGGTTTGAAATAAACATCAATTATTTGTCCGTGCCGTCTCTGTTTTTTCCCCAACTTTCATCTCTTTCGAACCACTCCTTCTTAGTGTTGCATTTGCTCTGTCAGTCAGTGTATTATTTATTATTTTTCTTCTTAAAACATGAATAATAGAGCAAGCAAAGGCATAAATTATTATTTAATGTTATTGCATGCGACCATGGAGATTTGGTTGGCGTACAGGGGTTTGTAAGGACACCTTTTCTGCTATACTGCTACAAACTCTGCCCAAGTGAAAGTCTCTTCGCGCATCTTTCCTCCCCCAAAACCGTCGGCCAGCGCGCTTCCCCTTTACATCACAACCCCTTCACCCACACGGTCGGAAGCTCGAGAGTCCGCGCTTTATCTTCAACCTGAAAACATTAACCAGTGAACTGCGCGCTGAAAGTCAGTTCGATATTGCCGAGCAGTCTTCCTTATTGATGAGAATTTACAGTTTTACAATGAAATGTAATTTTCTTAGCATTATTTGTGTCCAATATTTGACTTCAAATGTCTAGAGATAATAAAAGAACCTTTTCGTTCTATAGGAAAGACACCTTCCAGGAGTCCTTAAGGGCCGGCTGCTACTGACGTTATAGCGATCCAATGTAAAATTTTTCGCGTTCAATACGAAAAAGAAAGAAGATAAAAATTGATATTGGCATTGAATAGAATTAAATAAATATCGTGAAATAATACCAGAAGTATAATTCAAATGTAATTGACACCTTGAGAATGACAGTGGTGTTGGTCATTATTAAAGCAGACATCAATAAAGTCTCATAAGTTCCTTGTCCTTCTTTATTATAATATATAAAATTATAATTAATTTTGTGCTGATTCCAGATTTCACTCTTCCTTAAACAAATTCGAAATCTTCCATGCAAGAATATTTTGAAACTTCTTCAGTTTTGATTCTAGTTAGTGATTTTTTCCGGGTTAAGTGGCTCAGACAGTTAACGCGCTGGCCTTCAGAACCCGACCTGGCAAGTTCGATCCTGGCCCAGTCCGGTGGTATTTGAAGGTACTCAAACACGTCAGCCCCGTGTTGTTATATTCATCAGCACGTAAAAGAACTCCCGCGGGACAAAGTTCCGACACCTCGGCGTCTCCGATTACCGTAAAAGTAGTTAGTGGGACGTAAATCCAAACAGGGCTATCTCGACAATAGTCTCATATTGATCCCATCGTCATATGAACATTTTTATCACAATGGCCAATACCCTCTCATCCTAGAATTTTGACATTTCCTCCCGGGTCACCCTGCATGTTCTGGTTGAGAGAAACAGAGAATAACCTCGTATGGAATGTTAATAGGAGGCAATCCTTCCAGTCTTTCTGGTTAATTCATTGAATATAGACACTAGTGGTGGCCAGTCTCAGACGAGGTCTCGAGATTTCTCGAAACTAGCGCAGGCACTATTTCTCGCGAGAAATTTCGAGAGATCTCGAGAGCGTTGTCCCCACATTGTGTGGCAAGCAGTGTGTCGTAGGCCTACAGGTAGATGGAGCTGAATGTTGTGTGCCGAGTATGCGAATAGCCAAACACGGGCCTTCTCCATTCCGCAAATACGTAACAAGCGACTAGGGCGTTAATTTCTTTCATTTCTACCGAGGTCTATTTTGACGCACCATAACATACTTATAGAGGATACGCATTCTGACATTGTACAGTATGTAGCGATAAGTACATGTATGAGTAGGCTAAGTACAGAAGCTGACGGCTACTGTAGGTACACCTAACTCTATATTTTAGGCGTGCACTATTCGAACTCGACACGTAGCAAGACGCACCTTGCTGCATATGCAACCACCGCTACGCATAAGTGGAACGTTAATCTAAAATGCATCAGTTTGCTCCAATTCTTTCGACACGTGGGTGCACATCGTTATCAGACCCCCACTTTCAATATCATATGGCCACTGCTTGTGTTTACCTGTCGTGATCTGGAAATTAGGACAGATTAGTGACTTGGGTTCGAATAATCAGATTGGCAAAGCTTACTTCACTTATATTCTAAACCCTTGAAACTTACATAGATCATACACAATAATAGTAGAGCTATGAGAGTTCAAAATCGCTCCGTCAGCACTTTTCCTGCAGCGTCAACACCCGAGGTCTTTGACCCCGGGTGACGTCACGACCACGTGCTCTTAATTGTAAACAAAGCCACATGCTTGGCCACGTGCTTTTTGACAGCTCACTCCTCTATATGCGCGAACCCCGTTCACGATACCTCCCCCGCCTGGGAAGAAGTGCTTTGCATCCTCTTGACGCAAACACTTCTGTCAGACACTTCTACTTTTTCATACCCTTCTTGGATGTGGAGTTCCGCCCTGCGTGGCATTGCTACTTTAGACTCTACCCTTTCCTTTATATCCAGCCTACGGGGTGTTTGCACTGATACCCTATCCTCAATCTCAATTACATTAACTTCCTCTGACTCGTATACTAGGGCGACTACCCGGTAATCTTGGTCTCTCATAATGGACCACTAGGTCATCATCTGATAACTTTTCTTTAACCGTATTATCATTGACAATTGTCTGCTTAAAGCAAATCTTCGTGCAACAACCAGTAGCGTGATCCCAATACTTTTTCTTAAATATTCCCGAAAACCATGGGCAGCATTTACAGCATGTCAACAATATTATTAAAGCCACTATTATCCACACTATGATTTTATACACATTTACATCAGCATGTAACTGTTTTGCGTATAATTCCTTTTCCAACACTAAATTTTCCATATCCTATATTTTGACACCTGTACACTTAATACCATCTATGTGTGTGAGTAGACTGTGCAATGGAACCTCTTTCAACTCGGGCAAGTCCTGTAATTTTATATTACTATTAAGATGTTCACAACATTCATATTCTAATAAAATATCTGGAATTACATCTTTCCTATAAGTCGTGTTAACACTACTTGTGGACTGTATTTTACTATTTGGTCCGTATATGGTGCAAGGCTGATACAATGTAACTATCCCTACATTTTCAAGGTGTATGTGTTTCTTCACAAACTAAGTCACCTTTCTAAGTTCAGGAGCCAAGTATATATTGTCACTTACAGGTAACCATGCAAGCTGATTTATATGGATTACATCTTTGTTACATTCTTTTGGTACTGTTGTTGTTCCCTTCAATAAAGTTCAAACACAGTCTTTTTCTCCGTGCCAATTTTAACACCAATTCAGATTTGCAAACTCTGTGAATTTATCTTAATTGTTTACAGTTTCTCACTTGTTCTTTAGTCAAGTATATATATAATTTCTGATCTGAATCAAAAATTACGAAGCCTTCTTCCTGTTCTAATGTGTACATATTATTTTACATTGTATACATTATTATTATTATCTTTGATTAGCGTGAAGAAAGGAAGTATCTCATACAACTGAAAGTTTCCCTTGTCGCTTAGAGACATCACTATCACATACACTAGCATATTTTTGTTTATGAATGCATTTACAGCTGCGATCTTGTAAATAAATAATCTCGAGTCATGTCCAACTTCAATGGGAGGGTCATCCCTTGTGGAAACTAACCTTACGATTTCCCATAAGCTTTCAAAATATCAGAAGGGCTTAAAATTTGCATGTGAATTATCCCTAACTATGCATACATCATCCCGCATGATATCGCCTTGTAATGATCATATACTTGCGAAATGAGATCCTCTATTTCTATCAAATGCCGATTAATGGCAATCTCAATATCTGAGTGAACTCACGTTTTAATTTACTCGTTTCGTATCCCAAGAACCCTTTTATCTGCTCTAAATTGTTATTTAATTTTAATTCATTAGCCGTTACGTCATACAAAGTATTATTCATTGATTGTAGTGAAGACTTTATTTTTTGCAAGTTGCTTTACGTCGCACCGGCACAGATAGTTCTTATGACGACGATGAGAGAGGAAAGGGCTAGGAGTCGTAAGGATGTGCCCGTGGCCTTAATTAAATTACAGCCCCAGCATTTGCTTGGTGTGAAAATGGGAAACCACAGAAAACCATCTTCAGGGCTGCCGACACTGGGGTTCGAAACCACTATCTCCCGAATACTGGATACCGGCTGCACTTAAGCGACTGCAGCTATCGAGCTCGGTAGTGTAGACTTTACTACAATCATTCGTTCCTTCGCAATCTTAACTGTTGAACGCTGTTCTGAAATTGTACGCTGTTTCGGCATCGTCATTATTCAAAGTTCCGAATGAAGTTTTCGATAACGTGCCAATAAAATTAAAGAAAAACCTCTCTTTTCTCGTTTTACAGTATTTTTAGTAAACTGTTTCAAAATATCCCGTAATTCTTGTACCCTCTGTAAACGACTAATCTGCAGTTGCACCTCATTTTGGCAGATAAAGTTTAGTTCACTTTGTAGCTGACAACATAACACCTTAGTTTTTGTATGTTTTTCCTAATTACTGTGTATGCCTCTGCTAATTTACTTAAGTTAACATAAGTGACCAATCTCCATTCTGTAGTAGATAGTTGTACGTTTCCCTCGTCTTTGAAATATACTCCCGGAATTTTCTCATAAGGAGTAACCTAAAATCTATTCCTTCCCCAGCAATTTTCCCCGAAAAATCATTAAAACTACTACGTAAACTATTCAGTACATCTTGAGTGTGATCTACGTCTCCTTGTTTCTTACGGGGTGACCTGTAAAGGAAAGGTTTCGTTGTACTGTGGAAGTACATATTGCAGCAGGAATACGATGGCGTCTAAACAGAAGTCGCTGTGTGGGAGCTGCAATGAAAATATTCAACTTAAAGAGGACTTTATCATATGTGACGGCTATGGTAAGTCTTATCATAGAACTTGTGTCGAACTTAACAGAAGAGATTTAAAAACTTATTTCCTCTAAAACCAGTAAGTGGTATTGTAGTGATTGTGACGACAGTGAGTGTGTTAGCAACAAAAACAATAGTGACTGTCTTAACCTCAACGACCTGGCTAGTATGATTAACCAAATCAACAATAGACTCACTAAAATTGAATCTATCGAGTGTGAACAGAAAGATATTCAAAAGTCTGTATCGTTTTGTACCGCAAGTTTTGACTAAATGAAAGCTGAACAAGTCAAAAAATGAGCGATAATTTCAACAAAGCTATGACGGAAATCACTGTTCTGCGAAACCATGTTCAAACACTTCAAAACGAGCGTGATGTAACTAACAACGAGATACAAGCGGCTCAGATCTGAAAATAATGGGCTCCAGCAATATGTTCGCATAAATAACCTCGAAATTCATGGGCTGCCTGTGGTTATCGACGAGACTGCTGTCCAAATCGTGAAAGATGTTGCCAAGTGTCTAGGAGTAGACGTAAACACCAATGACATTGACGAGTGCCACAGACTTCCTCAAAATAAAACAGAACTGTTGGTAAAATTTTGCAGTCGCTTGAAGAAAGAAGAAATACTAACAGCAAAGAAAAGCAAACCAAGATTGAACTTGACTGATGCCGGAATTCAAGCTAAGTCACGGAGTGTATATATATCAACGAACACCTGACATCCCAGAATAAATATCTGCACAAAAAGGCAAGGGATCTTCGACAGCACGGATTTAAGTATGTTTGGGCGAAGGACTGTAAAATTTATATAAAAAGGGACGACACTGGAAGGACTACGCGTATTACCGACATAGAAGACATCTGCAAACTTCAATCCGAAATATCGAACATAACATCTTAACAAGACGATGGAAGCCGTATTACCAGAAACAAGAAATATCTCCGTGGACATTCAAGTTGGCCTTGGCGGTAAAACGCCGATGACGACAGGGACGATATCGACAGACCACACTATCAACACTAATCCCTACGACTGTAGGGAATTAAAATTTGTGAGTGTGCATGACTACACTATTCATAGTAATAACATTCTTCCTGACTGTAATAAGCTACAAATACTACACAATTACAGCGGAAGCGTTAAAAATAAGCTAGACGAATTAGAAACACTGCTCCATATCTTGGGTGAAGTCGATGTCTTGGTTATATCCGAAACCTGGGTTAAAAGTAACGAGGACAAATATTACAATTTAAGTAACTACTCATGTTTGTTTGCTCACAGAGATACACAAGGGTGTGGTGGGTCAGGGATATTTATCCATAAAAATTTGAAATTTAAAATACTTATAAAATGTGAAATGAAACATAGCTTAATCTGGGTTGAGATTTGGGGAGACATCTCAGCTGGTAATTCCAATTCAGAAAGTCTGGATATAATTGGAGGATAGAATTCTGTGAGGAGCAATGCAACGTCATTTTTAACCTCTTTGCAAAATTTCCTTTTCCAGACTAAAAATACTTCTTGTTTTTTATTGGTGATACAAATATTGACACTTTTACTGAAGATCACTTAAAAAAGCAGTATATAAATATCCTTTCATGCTATGTGTTCACACTGTGTAACAACATTTATGCAACACGCACGACTGACAGAACATCAACTACCGAGCTCGAAAGATGCAGTCGCTTAAGTGCGGCCAGTATCCAGTATTCGGGAGATAGTAGGTTCGAACCCCACTGTCGGCAGCCTTCAAAATGGTTTTCTGTGGTTTCCCATTTTCACACCAGGCAAATGCTGGGGCTGTACCTTAATTAAGGCCACGACCGCTTCCTTCCCACTCCTAGCCCTTTCCTGTCCCATTGTCGTCATAAGACGTATGTATGTCGGTGCGACGTAAAGCAACTAGCGAAAAAGAACATCAACTGTTCTGGATCATGTAGCAGTTAACACAGATAAAATATATTTCACAGTTTCGAATGTAGATAATGACAGAAGTGATCATAACATCCTTATCACAGATACTGTATGGCCGCATAAGAGAACCTGTATCCAAAAACACTTTGACTTTACCCTTAAAATGGATGGATAAAATTAATTTAAATAACACTAATTTCCTGCCAGAGAATGCAAGACATTCTGCCCAGTAAATTAAAGTGAACCACATGTACAACTTCCTTATTACTCAAATCGTCCGACTCGTTGGCTGAATGGTCAGCGTACTGGCCTTAGGTTCAGAGGGTCCTGAGTTCGATTCCCGGTCGGGTTGGGGATTTTAAACTTCATTGGTTAATTCCAATTGCCCGGGTCTGGGTGTTTGTGCTGTCCCCAACATCCCTGCAACTCACACACCACACACAACACTATCCTCCACCACAGTAACACCCAGTTACCTACACATGGCTGATGCCGCCCACCCTCATCGGAGGGTCTGCCTTACAAGGGCTGCACCCGGCTAGAAATAGCCACACGAATTTTTTATTACTCAAATCCAAAAAACACAAATAGAGGTAATCACCATACCATAAAACAGAAAAACTCATTCAAAATAGATGTTGCGATTCCCTGGATACCATCTGAATTGATAAAACTTTGTAAGCGACGGAACACTCTTCACTCTAAACATAAGTTTGGGCAACACAAAGATAATATTCCTTTGAGAGAGGAGTACATTAAATGTAGAAATTCAGTTACATTCCTAAAAAGAAAACTTAAGACAAATTATTTTTCGGAAAAATTAAACGTGTATGATAAAAATTCTAAGAAAACGTGGGAAATTTTGAATGAAATCATATGTAACAAAAAGCACAGCTCAGAAACTTGCAAAACTATGTCAATAGGGAAGTGTTAATTAATGATAAACAATAAATTGTTAATGAATTCAATACGTACTTTTACATGCATAGCCGATAATCTTGCGTCTCAGATAACCACACATGTTATCACAGATCTGAATATTAACCGCCAGCTTGAATCCCATTTTTATATCCAACAGATAACATGTAAGTCAAATGTATAATTAAGAATTTAAAAAGTAAAAAAGTTGTGGAGTAGATGGGATTACAGCTACTATGGTCACAAGTTTTGATGAACAGCTAATAACTAAGCTTGTTACATTAATTAATGAATCCATGGCAACTGGGTTCGTACCGCAGGCCCTAAAAATTGCTAAAGTCATCCCGATTTTCAAAGGAGGGAACACTAGTAACGCAGGGGACTATAGACCTATATCCATACTACCCATCATTTCCAAAATATTAGAAAGCATTATAAAGGTAAGACTAATGGCTTTTCTTAAAAAAATTATCGATCCCATTATGGTTTCAGGGAGAATTCCAGCACACAACTCGCAGTTACTGATCTTGTTTCGATGCTTCAGGAAAGCGTTGACGGTAACCAAATTACGGCCGATTGTTTATTGATCTCGCTAAAGCTTTCGACACGGTAAATCGCGAAATTCTGTTATCTAAATTAGAAGATGCTGGAATTCGTGGTGTTGCATTAGAGTGGTTCCGCAGTTACCTTATTGTAATAAAGCAATTCGTTTCCGTCAATGATTATCAGAGTACGGACAAAGAGGTGAAATGTGGGGTACCACAAGGGTCTATCTTGGGCCCTACATTTTTCTGATATACATATAAGATATAAATATTGTAAATTTAAAAGGTAAAATTATGCTTTACACTGATGATACAAATGTATTGTACACTGGTGACAAAGTGGACTCGGTAACCAATAATATGCAAGAAGACATAATCGCAATAAACAAGTGGCTCAGTATCAATAAATTAACTATGAACGTCAATAAAACTAAATATAAGATGATAACTAAGCCGAGTATACAAAATGTTAATCATTCAAAGATATATATTAACAACACGGAAGTAGGTGAGGTCGAACACTTTAAATATCTGGCTCTAATAATAGATAAACATTTAAGCTGTGTAGAGCATGCTGATTACATTGTAAAATGATAGCTCCTGTATCTGGGCTATTGAGAAAATGAAGATATATTGTCCGTAGAAAAGTACTACTCACAATATATTACTCACTCATTCACAGACACAATACCTAAACGTAATTTGGTCTCGTTGCAGAAGAACAGCCCTTCATGAACTTATGGTAATACAATATAGAGCAATCAAATATGTCTATAATCTTTCTTATGACACGCCCACTCGAGTTCTTTACGATAATATTAAATTTATGCCCTTATCTCTGTGCACTGCTTTTAGATCATCAATATTAATTCACAAAATTAAACTAAACAGTGTCCTGCACGATAGTAACTACACACCGAATTCAGACATTCATAATTATAACACACGACAAACAGGTGACATAGCTCTCTTTCAAATGCACTCATATAAGTATGGCAAGTGTAGCTTTTTAAGTTCTCAGCCATTCAATCATATAATCATCTTCCAAGAGATTTAAAATAAGTTTTCAAGCTGTCATCTTTCAAAATTAAATTAAAGAAAGTGCTATGGAATCAGAACCTAAGTAAGTAGACGACTTTCTTGATAAGATTTTGCGTAATGGTAACGTAAAGGAAATCTTTAGAGTAACGTTCATTATAACAAATTTATATATTTATTTGCAGCCAGAGTATAGGTATTATATTAATTTTAGACGCTGAAGAAATTGTATTGTACAATTCCTGTATATGAACCATTAGCTCGTTGGAATTAATTAATAAAATTAATAAAAATTAAAAATGCTGGTCCGAGACAAGAGTTCCCGATGTTTAAAGTTGTACTACGCCCCAAGCGAGAAGATCCGGCCGGCTGCAAGCAAGTATGCTGCGAGCAACGTGGAGCATGTGACATCACGTTCCCCAGAGCACGGTCAAGGCTAAATTACGTCTACCGGGAGAACATTCCAAACATTCTATCGTTAATAACTTTTGTTTGGATTAGCGTACGAGTAAATGGACTATGTCATCGTGTGGACCAATTTTTTGCGATCATTATTCCCAAATTTGAAAGAAATCTAACGAAGATTAAGGGAGATATTTAATGAAGTAGAATAGCCTCAATTCTCCATGATCTTGTGTAAAAGGGAGGCATCTTTGCTTCTAAAATCTGTCTACTTTTTGCCACAGTCGAGGCCGGACGGTCGGCTGATATTTATTTTCAGCCGCCGTGATGTAAGTCACCAGTTCGATTCGCGACAAGAGTTTAAAGTCCGCGTAAAAGACTCTAACCCTACAACGCTTCGATCGGACTTAGAAATTTCAACACCGTTCGAGTGTGATAGTGAAAGTTCCACTACAAATTAGGGCGTGTTAATCTATGTGCATTTCAAATGATTAACTATTTATGAGCCCAGCGCAAGTGCAAGCAGAACTTGGATATTTTCCCTCACGAGTACGATTTTCCTTTACCAAGTGATTAAACATAACCCACTGTTGAATTCAAAAGGTGATAGAATTTTTCTGACAACAAAACTTCAAACTGTACGTCTACTTTACCAAGTGATTAAAACCTAATTCAGTGTTTGAATTCAATAGGTGATAGGAATTTTCTGACAGTAAAACCTCAAACTGTACGTCTACATTACCAAGTGATTAAACATATTTCAGTATCTGAATTTAAAGGGTGATAGAGTTTTTCTGACAGTGAAACGTCAAACTGTACGTGATTGACACATTTTACCGAGCTAGACATTAAAATCGAACTTAGAATTTTTCCCAAGTGAATAACATTCTCGGTAGGACATGGTCACGACTTTGTGATTCAATAAACCGGTGTTTTTCTTACTTCTTACGATAGGATTTGTATCTGTAAATACTTCGAACTCAGGACAGTTCTCGAACAGATGAGAAATACGAGCAAGCTGCAAGCAAAGTAGCTGAGAAAATAGACGAATTGAAAGAAAAGATTGAGAGCAATAAGGCTGAGTCGGAACGAAAAATGGAGAAGACCGAAGAAGAGATGAAACAAATTAGAAAGGAAATACAGGAGATGAAGGTGGAAACGCAGTCAGCGAAATCTATGGCTTCAAACTCTAGCGACAGGCAAAGAGCAATTGAAGTACATATAAGCGAGAGAGAAAATACACCTTCAGGAATAAGTGACCCGAGTAGGAGAGATATTGAAATAATAAATGTAAGTAACCAGACTGAGGGAGCTCCAATAATCAATATCATCAAGAACTACGATGATCGCACAAAACATTTCTACGGTTCGGCCAAGACTTCCCCGAAGCAATTCCATAGGGACATAGGAGAGTACTTTAGAGACGG
Organism: Anabrus simplex; assembly: GCF_040414725.1. Lineage (NCBI taxonomy): Eukaryota > Metazoa > Arthropoda > Insecta > Orthoptera > Tettigoniidae > Anabrus > Anabrus simplex. The sequence continues at coordinate 1,123,805,996 of NC_090266.1, read as the reverse complement.
GAAAATTCAAGAGGAGAAGAAACTGCGGATCATTGAGAAACATCTAGATGGGAACCCGAACATTTGTTTCCAGGCGTTCAAGTATAGTTTTCACAACTACGATGAGTTCAAGGTAGCCTTCTTGAGAAAGTTCTGGGACCCTGAAATTCAGCAGCAGCAGCTGAGATTAGACCTGTATTCGAGGAAGTTCTCGACTGCTGGCCAAACACGCTACAGCGACTACTTTTCCTACCAATTTCATCGCTTTCAGGACCTAGATTCTGCGCCGAGTGAACTTGAGGCATTTAAAACCACCCAAAGGCAGTTTCCACTCGAAGTACAGAGATTATTAGCGGCCTCAGACATACAAACTGCCATTGATATGGAAAAGCGATTGAGGCAGATCGACCTAACATCAACGTGCCTAATGGAAAGGAATCCGAGGAATCTTAGGCAAATCGAGGCGATTAATGCAATTAGTCCTGAAATTACCAACCGCAGAGTAGATAAGGTTGACGAGCCTAAGGCGGAAAATCGTACTAAAGCCCAAGACAAGGAACCGAGGAGATGTTGTTACCAGTGCAGCGGTGATCAACCTGGAAGATGTGGGCAAAAAGGCAATAGAAACAGCCTACAGTACAGGAATAACACCCGTTACAACACGAACAGGAGTCAACCATACTACAGGAACAGGAGGCGGTACAATGAGAGACGAGGACCAGGCTAATACAATCAGAATGAAGAAAATAGACGTTATGTACAAGAGCTTAGGGAGCAAAGACAAAACAGAAGCCGATGGGAGGAAGCTATCAAAGATAAGGACATAAATGGCGACCTCGAAGGAGCAGAAAGTCTCGAGCTCCAAAATTACAAACGTAGAAGACATGAAGAAGGGTGGAAAGAGCCTGATATCCGAAGGAATACGGACAACTCCGAGCCGTCGGAGAGAAAAAAACGCCGATGGCAAATTAATGAATCAGGAGATTGAAAATAATGAAGCATTGGAGAACTTTGTCAAAATTCGCAGTTGGGTAGTAGTTCAAATGGATCACTGGGACATCCAGCCGGAAGACTTAATTCGAGAGGATACTTGTCATAATATGCAACCTACATTCAAATTACCAGTCATCGTAGTGAGAGTGGCTGACATCAGGCTATACTGTTTAGTGGACTCTGGAGTCAGTGTAAGTGTGATGTCACACACTTTATTTCAAGAATTGAGTTTGAAAATAGAGATACCGACCACACCCGTATCTGGGGTAAAAATTCGAGGCATCATACCGGATAAGTCGGTCGAGTGCAAGATGCAAGCTTACCTAAATATAAAGATCGGCAAACACGAATTCGAGCACCCGTTTATGGTGATGAAAAAAATAAAATACAACATTATATTTGCGATAGACTTCACGATAAGTTCGAGGATGACGATTGACATGGAAGGTTGTGAGGTTCGATTCCCAATAGTAGAAAATGATGGAAATAGGACTGTGGAAACGATCCAACTCAATGACACGTTTGAAGGGAATGAGTGCTTGGAGATTTCCTGTAATAATGATTCCATCTTCAGATCAAATCATTACTTAACCAAGGGAGAAATATGTCCCCTTCAAAAGTGGTAATAATTTAGTAAAGGAGAATGATTCATTCATCAGCGAGTTGGAACATTATTTCATCGCCAGGAGGGTGAGATTTTGTATTTCCGTGCTAGTGCGAGCCAGCCACTTGCGAACCGGTTTTCCCGACCTATCAAGAGAACGAGGAAGCAGGGTGAAATTCCTGTTAGGTGGCCTTCAAACACATGTGTGTGTACCACGTGACCCGGCGAGCAGCGTGATCTCAATCGATCAATAAATGCAAAGTCAAGTGACGTGAAACTAGAGCAGCCAATAAAAATGACAACCTTCACAGGAATGCAACAGATCCACCAATTAGATGTAGTTAAGAGGCACACCTACGTCTTAAGACAGGGAATTAATGGTAATTCCAGAGGAAATTTTATAGAGGGTTTTTTACTTCTGAACACTTGATTTGAGCGTCGGGACACTCTAATTGCAGCTACGGTAGAGAATGGACGTCGTTTGCTTCACTGGGAGACTTTACATTAGAGAAGGCATCGAGGAATGTATAAACTGCAATTCAGACACTTGGAAAAATTAACTACGATTTATTTAGGGTTGTCATAAGATAAGTGTCCACATCCAAATTATAAAGCATCGCGTGTGTATCCTGGGCTATTGCTAAGACTTTTGTTAGTTTCAGCTTTCTGCGAGAACTTAGAAGAAGGAAGGTCGTTGGTTCGAGTTCACTTCAAGATGGCTATCCAGTTCCGTGAAGAATACTACAGTTTCCTGTGCACCTTCAGCTCCTCCATGAGTCACTAATCATGTAAGGCGTCGGACATGGGCAAGACTTTGTTCGATGGAAGGTGATGTGACCACGTACTAGGTCATCAGCCAGAATCCAGTTATCACCAGCCACATGAGTATTCTTTAAGAATTCATTTTTTCTATCTCTGTAAAATGTTTGTAAAACGTAGCCTTACCTTATTCATTTAGATTTCTATTAGTTTGCAGTAGTTTGACTTTTCATTCTTCTTTCTTTGGTGGAAGGTAGTTTGTGCTCTGGAATGAATGTGTATTTGTTCTATTAGTTAGAGATGAGTGTATGTCATCGAGAGAGACCTCAACTGTCCTAAGAATTTAGAAGGCAGGAGAGATAAAATGAAATGAACCCCGCGGTAATTTTGAATGATTTTGAAATAATTTGAAAATTAATTGAGACAAATTAAGACAGTGTTCTAGTGTTTTTCTAAGTGTAAAATTTCATTCTACGATTGTACGACATGTTTGTGGGCTTGAGTTCGTTTAGAGTCATCCGAATAACTTCGTACGATAGCTTTGCGAGTGAGATTATGGACGGTCAAAAATATAATAATAATGATAATAATGAGTAAAAATAATTAAACCTAATTACGGGCTAAAATTATTTAATAAGGTCATGGGTTTAATGTTAGTTTATTCTTGGAAAGAATTATCGTGTGCTCACTTTATGTAAAGTAAGCCTGGAACATGGTAATCCTCCGGATGGAGTAATGACGAATTATATGTATATTTTCTGCGCTATTAATTTGAGTATGACTTGCAGATGGGCATTATATTTTGAGTAATAATTTATGGATCCATTAGAGTCATTTTGGGAAGAGAAGTGTCACTGGACATGATTTCTTCGAGCTTCAGTGCAGATTAATCGAGAGCCACGACATTATAGGTGAATAAAAATAAATGCCGCAACTCATGTACCGTAAGCGCGTATTCTAATATTTTGACCTGTGTTGTAGTTATTCTACTTGCTTATTTTGGGATGATTTCTGTTTAAAATATTCCTTGAACATCGTTGTATAATTAACTTCTACACATAAGTGATAACCTCAATTCTATCACATTCTAAATCGATACCGGGGATATACATGATATTGTCATCTAGAGAATGATTTCCCTAATTTGCAATAAATCCTAAATTTAATAATAATGGGTTGGTGTTCGTGTAAATAATATTATAAAATTGTCGTGTACCTATGTGTGAATGTGTGATGTGTGATTTGATTATATTCTGTGTTTTATGAATATTTCTTGAATGATTTTGTGATGATATTCTCCACTGTGCGCGTCAAATTTTTGACCGATTTATATTATTTCGCGTGTCCGTGATTGGATGAAGTTTGAATCTTTAGAAGATTTTATTGTAATTTAAGGTAGATTAGGGCCTAATTCACTAAGTTAAAGTGAATAAGAGAAGGCAACGTCCGTGGACTGATGTCACGAGATTGAATTATTAGTTATTGTACAGTCACTTTATGCATAAAATCGAGTAAAATTTAGGTTGATATGAGTTCGAGTAAAAATTTATTACAAGAAGTTTAGTCATTTAATAATTATAAAAATGAAGTAATTGTTAAAGGGAAAGTCTAAGGAAGACTTATTAACCATAATTTTCTGAATTAAATAATTTTCAATAATTTAAAGAAGGAAGAGAAAATGATCATTTTCTTGTGAAATAAAAGCGAAATCCGGATGGAATATTTTAATTTAAACAATTTGATTATCAGTATAGGAGAATGATATCAGATATTATTTTGATTTTCAATTCATTTTTCAGTAAATTAGTGATTCCTATATTTGTTATTACAGACACGAACAGTCGTTGAACTTTAATTTGAGCAAGATCCCTCGTAAATGATAGCACGAGGAGAAGATATCTCCAAGAATCAAACCCAGATTTTGTGAATTTAATTGTTTTATTCGAAGGAGTGTCAGTTTTTTAATAAATGTATAAATCTATTTTAGTCTCCTTTCATTTGTCGCTAGTCTTTCATCTATCCCTGCCTTTAAAAATTTCTGCACAGCCGATAGCGAACGGTCCACCTCTGAGACCCTCGCTCTCCGGCGAGCTGAGCCCGGCATGATGGGGGCATTACCATCATAAAGTTTGCCAGGAGAAATGATTAAACGGTTTTATTTGGACTGAACAAAAAGAAGAAAATCAGCTGTTGTGTACGCAGTTATGTGAAAAGAAAACAAACTAGATCAACAATGACAGAATCGATATCAATCTACTGATATTTAATAATCGAATAGCCAGTCCCGGAATGGGAAATAATTCATACGAGTTGCAAAGTCACATTCGAGATTCGTGTTACAAAAGAGAAAATATATTGTGACCAATATATTTTGTCCGTGGCGGAGGATAAATGTGCCCGTTCGCATCTCGTAGACCGTTTGCAAAATGGCGGCGTAGGAAGGTATGATCCATGCGATATATGAGATACTATGAATTTCTAGATAGTGCGATGTCATAGAAGGCCACACGTCTCGGAATGAACAAATTTGGAAGGCACTACGGGACAGTAGAGAGTCAAGGTGATTGTTTCTTAAAAAATATAGCAGCGAAGGGATTGTTTAAAAACTTCACTTAAAAATTTGCATCGCAAGAGGGAAGACGCATCTGCCAAACGAGCTTCATATCGGAAGAATATATAAGAATTGAGAAGAAAATATCGAAGAATAAGGATTGTCGTTCAAAAACTGACGGAATAATTCACCAGCGGACAATATAAGAAGAGCTGAGAAATAAAAAGTATGTAAAATACGGTGATCTAGATCTAGCAGGATCCCGTGAGCAATCGTCTTACGTTTGGTAAAGAATGACCAACTGTAACAGAGGAGTAATAATTTCAAACGGGAAGAAGACTCTCCTAGCTCAATTCAGGAAGGAGGAGAGTAAATTTCGAGTTCTACAGAAAAAGCTGATATATAAATTCTTATATACGGAGAACTTAATGCCCACCAAAGAAAAATTTACATCCCAAAGAACAAGGAAATGAATATCAACTGAAGAGATATCATCGTAAAAATGGAAAATATAATGACAGATTCCTTCTCCAAAATGAATATCTTTGCTGCCTACAGAACTGAAATGATGTGTGCCTGCTAAAATGCAAGATGGACCGAACTGGGGAAAGGAACATCCCAACCAGATGACCAGCACATGACGAGGAAGGCGATGTCCAACCTGATGTCCAGACCATGATGAGGGAGAATCTCAACCCACCGGAAGGCGGTTCTGAACGGGAGGACGGAGGATGACCAGAGCCGGATTCCAACCGCGGGTCTAACCACATCCGAGCACTGGAGCGACAACTGGACCAGATATAACATCAAACGAGCTAAGTCTTTACATTTTTTTAGTTGCGTAGTTTTTTTTGATCTGCATGCGCACTCTAAGCTTGGCATGTGCTGATTAGTTGGTAATATTAACCGTTTAATTAAAAATGCAAGTGAATTATACAAGTGAAGTGTGAGATACTTAAGGCTATAATATAATATGGCAGTGTAGAATAGATTTCTATTACATTATATACGCGCTACCGCACTTGGTCAGAATAAGTAGAATGTGGCATGAGTAAATAAATGAAGTGTTTGTATTAAGAGCTGATAGCAATGAGTTAACAGATATTGTGGAACTTCGATAGATCTCGTATTAATTTGCACAATGTTTACGTCACGTTTGGCACGTGCGTCAGATATGAATGTATTTGAGTTACGTACTCTTTGCTCTGTAACATGAGGGCATTGAACTCTGTTTTGGGTTTGAATATACATGGTTATTGAAATGCATTTAATAGAAAAGCAATTCTGAGATACTTAGCATATATGATTTTTCACGAGAGTTTAATCCTGATGTAAACAAATAGGCGGAGCACCTTGGCTTTGCACGTGGACACAGACGTAGTTGATTGGAGAAGCAACCGTCGCACTCACTGGACTGTATGCGAGCTCCAAGAAAATTAATACGTGGCATTAATTTAATTTTATCTTAGTTTATTACATTTAGATAGTCTGAAAGAGTACGTAATCAAATTAAAATATGGTTGTCATATATACCGGTGTGTATCTATAATTTTTTTTAATAAAACAGTAATGAAATAACGAGATATGAAGGCAGAAGGCGTGGTGTAATGCAGGAAGTCTTCTCATAGCGAGGGAAAGTCCCAAGCTGTACAGTGTGGAGATAAGGTGTTCCATCTTGCAGCAGCTGTCAGTGTCAGTATTCACAGTGAGAGAAATGGAGCAAGAGGTGCTCTAGGCTACGATAGCTTTCTTTAATATTCAGAAATGAATAAATAAATAACGTAGGCCCTAATCTTCAGCAGTAGATCTCCCTTTAGACCCCTCTGTTTAGTTTCGCACAGCTCAAAAACTGTTCCTCGTCTATGTTAGGTAATATGCGCAGCACTGTATGTCCGAACAAGAGACGTTGACGGGGCGGAGGTCGATATTACACGCTCAGCGAATCACAACTCTTTCTTTGGCTGAGGCGTGGACATGCCTTGTTTACATCAGGATTAAACTCTCGTGAAAAACCATATAGCATTATAAGAGTAATCGGCGATATGTTTGCGGTAGAGATTATGCAAATGAAGTGATAGTTGTGTATTGAAATGAAGTTGTAATATGGTTATTCGACGGAATGTATTTATGAATATTGAAACGTGGATGTTTGTTTATGTGCTTCGGTGTGGATAAGAATGCTATTTGCAGAGGAAACGCTATGTTACATTTATATGAGGTGAGATTTCGTGTCAAATGAAAATAGTACGTGAAAGGGAGCACATCGCGTGGATGACCTAATTGAGGTAAGATTGATATGTACTATAATAGAATTGAGATTCGTGACAGAATCATATGACAGTTGTAGATGCTGAATGTTAAATACGAGAGTACGTTGATATATTATTTAACTATGTTCATGGCCTAATGTAATCATGATATTCTTTGATGCGGTAACACATTTCCAAACATGAATGCGTATTATTTTCATTCTGACTGACCATATGAACTCAGTAGCTTGCAAGGATGAGAAATACTATGTAATATGAGAAAGGGAAAGCACATTGAGCCAGAAATAGATGTGTGTGTGTGGATCAGAAACTGCGTACATAGTTAGATAGATAATTTGTTTCTTTTGACACAGAGATTATTTGAATTGACGTTCCTTGAAAAATATAATGAATAGGTAAATGGTAGGCTAGGAGGCAGATGTCACAGGCACTAGGATAGTATTGCCTTAGCACCTAAGCTGTTATTGAAGCGTATTTAAGAAGAAGGACCAAACAATATGAGTTCAAATTTATGAATGCAGAGTTATGAGATCAGATTTATGAGTTAAAAGTTAAGCTAGGGTTTATTTTCAGAGACATATATCCAAATATATGCTCAAATTTATATTTACATTCTGACTTTAATCTATTTAGTTATTTTTGCACTTTATTCTGGTAAACTAAACGTTTTATTAAGACGTAATTGATTTGAATGTGATGAGAATAAGTAATATAATTAACATGACAGTATTTATGTCAACCTAATGAAGTATTTCAATGGAGGATTGTGATTGCTCAGTGATCAATTGTGAATAATAAGGTTCATTTTGATCTCATTTCGGAATGTGAATGTTAACATGAACAGGGATATGAATCTCAACATGAATATGAATATGAACATGAATATGAGTATGAATACGTGTAAATAGCTTAACGTTGCAATTACTTTTCTTTTATTTGAGCCAGCGCTGACTCTGAACTATTATTCAGGTATGACAACATAAAAATAACACCCAAATTCACACTACTTTTTCGTAGGTCGATATTTTATTTAAATAAATATTATTATATTATTTTTCTAGAACGAATGTGTTATGAATTCTTTCTCTTACGTTAGTTGTTAAGTTGAAAAATGTATTGATTGAATTGATGCATGGTAAGAATTTTTCGAGGTTTTCGGTAGTCGGTACTTTCTTATGTGAATTAATTCTTCGGTGATACGTCTTCGGTGAATCGGTATTCTTCTGAACTCACGTAAAACGCAACTTAATGTAAAATCTCAGATTTTACTTGACTGATGGATACCCTGAGAAGAAATTGAGCAGCTGCGAAAATAATTTGTTGACCGTGCTACCACGGGGCACACTACTAATAACTTTGTCTGTGCAGAAGTCGAATGCCTAAACGGCTACATTTCGGGCGCTTGCATTGTCGTGTTCCATTTCTACAAGAGCGCCTAGATCTTCTAGATCTCGAGATCTTCTAGAAATTCGAGATCTTCCAGACCTCCAACGGAAGATGGCGCAGATGTGAATGAGTATTGCAGAACCGCAGTGTACCAGTACCAGCCCAATCCAAGGAGGGCACTTAATGTAACTTCTGTACTGAGGTGATGTTGAATTTTACATTTATTTTTGAATAAGCTCTGTTACAATTTTAAGAAAAATTCCATTATACTTACCGTATATACTCGCGTATTAGACCCTTTTGTCCCACTTTTACAGCCAAAAATAATAGAGGGCGGTCCAATATGCGATAACCTCAAAATTTTTTGCAGCGAACACATGACTTCTATGTTAGAAAGAGCTATAAATTGTACGTGTAAACATTCTGTACTATTATTTAACAAAGTATGTATTTAAGTTATACTGGCTATTTTCTTCGGAAGGCAGTGTTTCTAAACGTAAAAGACAAAAAATGGTGAACACGAATTTTAGGCCTACGGTACGTATAAAAGTCCGTTTTAGTTACTCATATCACGTCATTCGATACATCTCATTAATTCCTCTGGTGAGGTTGACGTCAGGAAGGGCATACGGCCATAAAAACCCGCTACGAAGTTTCCTCTCACTTCATACTCGATCCCGTAGAAGAAAGGGATAAGGGTATCGTGTTATCATATAATTAAATATTGATACAAAAGAACATAATGGCCAGTCATTTGTCTCTGTCAGTTCAGCAGTAGGCCTACCACACAGTAAACTTGATCACTGCTTTCATTTGAATTATCGCCTTGCGCCGCCAACTTCCCTGCCTTGCTACCGGCGTGTCGCCATTCTAAGTGACGTTATTTTCACTGCTATCTCTCGTCAGTCGCGTCAGCCATGCTTCATTGTTCATTCTCTTCGAGCCATGCACTGCAATCAAGAGCATGCGAGGTCCCGTCTTTTTGAACCTTTTAAAAATAATTTCTTTCCCGACTATGGAATCTAAACAGTGTAAATCTATTCCCAGATGGTCTCTGATGTGCCCAGTTGGTGTATATGTAGCAGAAGTCACTCCTTTCGAAAAAAGCCGTACTGTAGAAGGCATGCCAAACCATCAGCTGATAACTAACGAGCGTATGTTAAGAGTTTTACTTCCGAATGTAATACATAGTAACTGGAAACATTATTTTGATAACTGCGGCTGTTGAAACACAGAGCCTTATTTTTGAGTATATTTCATGCTTGTTCTCTACATTTATCACATCAGGATATGCGTAAACAGCTGTCCATGAGATAAGACAGACCACGTTGTTAAGGTTAGGTATATTATTGCCTTGATAGTGCCAACAGTTCGACGGAAAAAATAAATAACAAGAAAATATACCGCATTTTATGGATATCTACAGATGTGGTGGTAATGAGTTTTATTCTCATAATGTTTAATTTTGTACGTTGGTTGTCTCTTTTTTTATTAACGCATAACCTAGTATGTTTTGTTTAGCGTCTCCGAAAATCGTTTAAAGTACGTCGAGACATAAAATTATTATTATTTGTTAGGTACGTTGCCGAGTAGAACGATCGTTTGAATTGGATAGCTTTTATCACGTTTTAAACTTACTTCTCACCAAACATATACCTATAATGGCCCGAGTTAAGAGATATTAAACGACCACTTTGTTAATGATCTCGCCTGCTCTATAAATAGCAACAACCGCAAATATTTCTCAACTAAAGTAAACTCGTTTCCTCATCCCGAGGTGATACAGCTCTTTGTAGACACACGCCTAGTGGAGGAGAGTTGCAGGTACCGCTTTTACCGCATATCAGCCTTCCTGCCATTCGTAAATCTCTGGCAGTACGGTACCGGGAATCGAAGTCAGACCCCCGAAAACAGCAACTAATTGTGCTAGCCATTACGCTGGCGGATATTATTAACTACGAAACAAACACATATAGCATGACTGATGCAAGCTTGCAATGCGGGTTGGACACGAAGCTAGGCCTATTCATCTATTTGTGCTGCAGGAGACGTACGCTACAGAGGCCGACGTTTCTTAACTACGAAACACAGATGTACCGCATGGATTCGACGCGTTTTTCATTGCGTAGGTCGTACGGACGAAACTATTCACAAAATTGTGCGATGTCATCAGAGCTGCAATAAGACTTGTACCCGCTTCGAAGCGGAATCGTCATCGTTCTCTGACGAATTACGTTGGGGGTCTTATAGGCGAGATTTATTTTTTCATTTTTTTCGTCTCGAAAAGCCAGGGGGTGTCTAATACGCGAGGGGGTCTAATACACGAGTAAATATGGTATTTCTTGCTAACCTCTCCTCTGTAACACTTCAGATAGAGACCGGCCACACCCTGTGTCAGTCTCATGCCTTGCTAGCCGACTTAAACAACATTTACTGTTACAGTATATTATGCAGAATTCGTAAATTACAAATATTTTACTGAACTACAAACACTACAATAGTAACTCATTTCTAATGCGGGGTTATTTTACCCATGTTGGAGTTCGTATGCCGTACGTGGTGTTGCTAAGTGCAGCCACCATCATATTTCATACAGCTGTTCTGACTTGTCTACCCCTGTTGGATCGTTATGTCATTTCATTTCCGTACACACAGTTGTTGAGGTCAAATTCATTCGACTTGATCCCTTATCAGCAGCAAGGCGCGCCTTGTTTACAAACAGTGATTCGCGCCGAGGGCTACGGTCTCCCTTTATCTATTGAAATGCAGTTACAGTTATGTTAGCCTCAGTCATTCATTTGTTCTTTTAATATCGTAATTCCTCACTCGGAAAGCCTACTCTCATATCATACTATAGGTATAACTTTCAAATTTAATTGGGCTGTAGCTTTTCTGTTCACATTGTCACATGCATACGTTAAATTATCATATCTCCGTGTTCATTACTATTCTATGAGATCAGACCCTTGTCCTGTCATCATCGCCCTTGGGACGGCAATTTGACTCATACTCGACCCGTTACACGTATAGATTTAACCTGTTCCTTTGCACCATGATTAGTTTACACTTGTTATTAATTTTTAACAGACAGTCTACGCCGTCAATTCGCGCGATCTCGTAAGGACCTCTGCAGGGTGTTTCGAGATTCTTCGATCTTCCGCGCCTTAAGGTTTCATCCCTTAGTAACACCCTGTCACCAACTTGAAATGTTACCTCCTATTGTGTTTTGTCATACCTCTGCTTGTCTTTCTCTTTACTTTGAATCGGAGCCTTTCGTGCAATCTCGCGGTTCTCTTGTAATCTACGGGTTAATAGTTCGATTACATCCTGGTATTATAAGTTGGCTCTGGTTTCCTCTGCGAGTTTCCAGGTATGTTAGCCTTTCGCCCGAATATTAATTCATACGGTGTGAATCCCGTATTGCTATGCTTCGATGTGTTTTATAAAAAGGTAGCTGTTGGCAAATACTCGTCCCAATCATTTTGATCTTTATACACGTAGTGATGTAAGTATTCCGTAATAACACGGCATGATGGCTCATTTCTCCCATTTAATTGCGGCTTGACCTCTTCAATTCTCAAGATATTTCGTAACCTTTTAAAGGCCTGGCTCATGAAATTACTTCCCATGTATGTCAAGATTGTACTAGGAATCCCGAATATAGTGATTGCATTCATCACTAATGTTTCTGCCACTGTATGAGCTTCCTGATTGACAATTGGACTGGCAATTAAATATTTCGACAGTTGGTCGTGGCAGGTAAGTATGTAATTGTTTCCTTTCTCTGCCGTGACTGGTAGTGGACCCACGACATTGATTGCTACCTTTTCGTACACCGTACTTGGTGTGTCTGTTATAACCATGGGAGCTCTAACCTCTGGTCCTGTAATTTTATTCTTCTGGCACGAAGGACAAAAGCGGATAAATGCCTCTACAACCTTCTTCATACTTGGCCACTGCAATACATCTGTAATTCGCGCTAGTGTTCTCGTGATCCCTTGATGTCCGCCTACAAGGGACGTATGGGCATCACGTAGTATGGCTAACCTTTCCTCCTCAGTTAAATATTTACGCACATTCGCAGGTGAAAGTTCTTCCTCGGACTAATTCTCCTCTGCTATTGCGTCCTCGGATTTAGAGTATTTGGTTCTTACCTCTATTCATGAACTCTCTGCTTTCGCATCCTCGAAGTTATTCGGCTCATTATTTACCCTTTCGGTTTCACCTGTCTCAGCTGTCCTTTGGGATTTAATTCCCTTTGAATTCACCACTTCCACTGCTCTTTCAGGCACAGCTGGAATTCTGCTCAATGCATCAGTATTCTTGTTCGTCTTACTCGTACACTATCGTAAAATCATATTCAGCTAACTTTAGCCTGAACTTTATTAATATGGATGACGGGCCTTGGACATTGAATACCCATTTCAGTGGCTTCTGATCTGTCACTACTGTGAAGTACCGCCCGAATAGGTACGGTCTAAAATACTTCACACACCGTAAAATTGCGAGAAATTCTTTCTCCGTAACTGAGTAGTTTTTCTCTGCATTATTCAGAGTCCTACTCGAATATGCCGCCGGTAAATCTTTCCCTAGCTCACCCTGTAATAAACGGCTCCAAGAGTTTCACCACACGCATCCGTAGTTAGGATGAATGGCTTTTCGAAGTCTGGGTACTGTAATATAGGCTTTTATGTCAATCTCTGTTTCAATATGTTGAAAGCCGTCTCCTGCTTGTCTGTCCATGCATAAGGGACATTGCTTTCAGGGGTTCATACAAAGGTTTTGCGATCTTGCTAGACTCGGGTATGAACCTCCGGTAATACCTAATCATTTCTAGAAAACCTTCCAAATGTTTCGTGGTTGTAGGCTTCGCAAAATTCCTTACTGCCTCAATCTTTCGCTGATCCGGCTGCACTCCCTTCTCGGTAATTACGTGGCCTAAGAATGCCTCCTCTGTTTGCAGTAATTAGCATTTGTCTGACTGTAATTTTAGCCGGTGTTCCCTGAGCCTCTGGGATACTTCCCGTAATTTTTATTGTGGTCTTCAATTGAGTTTCTGTGATATAAATTATCATCCATATAGACCAAACACTTCACACCGTTTAGGCCTGACAACGCTGTCGTTATTTGCCTCATAAAAGTACTAGGTGCACCCTTAAGTCCCATTGGAATAAGTAAATATTCATAATGCCGCCCCAAGGTCGAGAATGCCGTCTTTTCACGGTCCTCTGGCCTTATTAACACCTGATAGTACCCTGATGCTAGATCCATAGTAGGGAAGTAACCTGCTTTCCCTTGAGCATCTAAGAGATCTGATGTGAGAGGTATTGAAAATATTGTTCCTATTGTCACTTCATTGAGCTTTCGGAAATCTATGCAAAAGTGGTATTTTTGCTTCCCTGAGGCGTCGATTTTCTTTGGGACGATGAGTAATGGCGCGTTCCAACTGGAGGTACTAGGTGTGATTATATCGTCCTCTAATATCTTGTTAATTTGCCTCTGAATCTCCACCTTTTGAGCCTCAGGTAATCTGTAAGGTCTCTCATTAATTGGAGGTTGGTTTTCCCTAACCCTAATTTCGTGTTGTAACACATCTGGGTGAGTTATTTTTTCCCCTTCTAAGTGAAAAATAACATTGTATGCCGCACAAATAGCATATAACCATTCTCGGTCTTTGGGTGCTAAATGGTCAACCCTTAATTGGTCTATTACCTTTCGTTCTCGAGGCTTCGTATTCTCATACTTTATTTGAGTCACTTGGTTCACTTCCTTCCGCTCAGTTCGCTACGAGACTGTCACATGTTCGATCTCTTGTATAGTGAGTGCGGGGCTTTCAAATTTTACTTCGGTATCTCTTGTGTTGAGCACACTCCCTGCTGCCTTTTGGTCACGTGCCTTCGTTAAACAATTCGCTACGTATAACCCTGGCAGAATTTCTTTCTTTTCTATCACACCTTCGGCCACTTCTTTGTCCCTTCTCATCTCGACAATCGTCTCTGTTCTGCGTTTCGGACGGATTATGTGGACATGAGCGGTTTTCATAGTTATGTGTTGTTGCTCTCCCTTTAGTATGGTATAACCCTGTTAAAAATCATTATGCTATCCCTAAGTATATTTCTAGCTATGATTCCGTTACAATTAAGCTGTACATCATTGCCCACTATTTGAAAATCCGCATTTGACTCCCCTATTGGAAACCTTATGGCGTCCGACTCGTTGGCTGAATGGTCAGCGTACTGACCTTCGGTTCAGAGGGTCCCGGGTTCGATTCCCGGCCGGGTCGGGGATTTTAATCGCTTCTGCTTAATTCCTCTGGCTCGGGGACTGGGTGTTTGTGTCCGTCCCAACACTCTCCTCTTCATATTCACACAACACACTACACTACCAACCACCACAGAGACACGCAATAGTGATTACATCCCTCCATATAGGGTTGGCGTCAGGAAGGGCATCCGGCCGTAAAACAGGGCCATATCCCCATGTGCGACACAGATCGCTCCCGTGACCCCACAGGTGTGGGAAAAGCGGTAGGAAAAGAAGAAGAAAGAAGAATTTTGGAAACCTTATGGCACCTCTAGTTCTGATTTCCTGTGAACTTACGTCCATTAACTTGAGGACAGGTTCCCTAACACCAATGGCTTCTCTTGGCACCACCTGTCTTTTTATAGGGATACTTCACTCCCGGTATCCACTAGAAATCGAAGCAAGTTCTTTTGACCTCACATTCTGACTTCTACGGTGCCTTATAATGCGCTCAAATTATCACTATAGGCAACACTTATCTAACACATTTCCCGTACACTTAAGTCCATTGGATATCTTCGATTGAATATCTCCACGTACCCATCTCGGTAATTGATTACGCTCTCCTGCAGAAGGTCTTTCACTTTGAGGCCATCTGACGATAGTCGAAATTCATCTCCGATAACAGGAAATTCAGGGCAGGAATTTCCTACGTGCAATATAATGTAACCCTTGGCGCGTGACGTTCTCTCTGTCACATCCGAAAGCTCCACTATTAGTTTACGAAAGTGAATCTCTCTTTTTGGTACACTTTTCTCCCGAATCAAGCTAATATCAGCCGCTGTATCCACCAGAAATTTGAAGGTCTTATCTCGCTCCTTAGCATGTACCAATATTGTACCCGTTTCGTCGTGTTCCTTTCGTGACTGTTCCCATTGTTTGACCGACTGATCTCTATTCGCTTGTCGTGGAGAGCTACGAGACTTTTCCGCGCTTTTTCGGATTGCCCTCCTCCATTGGCCTTCTCTTCGTTGGAACTCGTTCTTAGGCCCGTTTTGGTGGTCCCTGCTTAGTTTAAATCTTTTCGCATATGGTTTCGGCCCATCCAAATATTGTTTATCCCTCTCATCTCCCTGTTTGTTGTACTCGCGAGGTTTAGCTTTCCGTTTTCATTCGCACTATTTTACTTTCCCTTTTTGAACCAACAGGTTCTCTGTAAGTGACCCTTACGTCCGCAAATGAAACATTTCATTTCCCTCAATTGCTTCGGCCTTTCACGGCACTGGAGTTGTTTGTGCCCCATTCTCCCACAATTATAGTTTCGGATTATTGCACAGACTTAAATTTCATGAACCTATATTCCTTCTTCTCCCTAGATTTCCTCCTAGAGCCTTTTTCTGTATGTCCCACCTTCTGACGACATTGGCACGTAGGTGTGCCTTTCTTGGAAGATTTTTGTGCTCGACAGTCTCTAGCCATATGCCCCTCATGATTGCAATTATAGCAGACCGCTCTAATGTTCGCCCTTTTAGCTGATGCTTGCCGGGTCGTTCGCGGTGACTGTTTGTTTGGGTATACTTTCGGTATAATTTCTGTGGGTCTCTTAACTTGGCCATAAGTTGCTTCTTAGCTTGCGCCGAGACTATTGCTCTCTCTTCCCCTTTGGCGATATTTAATGCTTGTTCTAGAGTTTTCGCGTCCCGGCTCTTAATAAGAGCATTTCTTCTTTCATATCTTAAGCCCTGCACAAAACTGGCCTTTACCAGCTTTAGTACCGGCCATGCCTGGTGTTCCCTGGGTAATGGCGACTCTCCTAGAACCATCGCGTTTCGGAGCTCGGTTCCCATACGATCAATTCGGTACGTCCACTGGGCTATGATCTCGCCCTTGCCTTGTCTCGCGGCAAATAATTGTCATGTATAAAAATCTACTGTTCGCTTCTCGGAGTAATATTCCTCCAAGGCTCCTTTAATTTCCTCCTACGTATCTATATCAGAGCGTACTAATAATTTTCTACGCGCATCCCTTATAGTTTTGCAAGTATTAATTTGTAGAATAATTCATGCTCTACCGGCCTAACTAGCCCTATTTCCGTTTCAACGTTCTCACGAAATTCTTGTAATTTTTCCGGGTATAACCCATCGAATTCAGCCCCTATGATTTTGAGAGCTTCTGTCACTGATAAAAAGCGGCCATGCAGCACTCCGCTTGTCTCATGCACTACGTGTACATTAATAAGGGTAGGACTATTGCTTCTATCTGACCATTCCATAATGAATTGGTTTAGACTCACCCTCTCACGATACACCACTGGACCTCGAGCAGAATAGAATATTCCCGATATCTGCTTTCCTTTCACTAGTTCCGCCTCTAAATGACTCAGTCTTCTTTCTTTCCCGTTGCTTTCCTCACAATGTACCCGGAACAGTATTTTTACACGATTACAGTTCAATCTCCCTTTGTGTTCAGGTTCACCTCTATTGTTTTTAGTGGTGG
This sequence comes from Anabrus simplex, assembly GCF_040414725.1. NCBI lineage: Eukaryota > Metazoa > Arthropoda > Insecta > Orthoptera > Tettigoniidae > Anabrus > Anabrus simplex. The sequence continues at coordinate 1,123,788,715 of NC_090266.1, read as the reverse complement.
TAATTACACTTATGTATCTGACACCTCAATTTTTAGCCATTTATCCCGAATTAATTATGCATTACAAATTAATTATACATTACCAATTAATTATACATTACTCCACACATCTGCACACTGAATATTTTAAGTCCCCCAGTCGTGATCTGGAAATCAGGACAGGTTAGGGACTCGGGTTCGAATAATCATATTGGCAAAGCTTACTTCACTTATATTCTAAACCCTTGAAACTTACACAGATCATAACTAATAATACACTCTGACACCATTTGACCTTCGAATCTCTCTTTAAGTCCTTTAAGTCTCTATGGTATATACATAAGAATATATTTCAGTGGCTTAATACTTAACTACGGGACTTAGCAGATCTCCGTCCAATAGATCTTCGTTCTTCTTTTCTTCTTTCTTCTGCGTTGACGTCCCTGGAACCCTCTTCTACGGCTGCGGTGAGACGGAACTTCCTCAACGAAGAATAATTGCTGGTTTATAAACTGATTAAAGTCCAACACCTAACTAAATATTGGTGTGGAAAACCCTGTGACTGTTCACTGACAAGTCACACTTAGTCCGAGAGCCTATTATTACTCTAATTTGCTAACACTTTTAGCTACACACATGTGGTTCTGTTGAACTCCACCAGCATTCCCGATAGGCCCCTGGCCATCTAACTATAAGTTCGCGCACCGGCAAGGAAAACTTAAATGTGATGAAGTGTTACAGGAGGTGACTGCGGAATGTTCTTTATACAGCGAGCACAATGTCGAATGCAGCAATGGAGATAATCCAGGATTATCAATGCTGGTGGCAACCGAGAAATTTTAGACGTCTTTGCAGAAAAATCGAGTCTGGTTGCTGTTTACTACCAATGATAAAAACTGTCAAGTAATGATGTGTAGTGTGTGTGTTAAACATTCGCAACACGTGTGTAAAATGATAGGAACTTCATCTAATGATTTACCTTGGGCAAAGGACGGTGTAATGAGGAAAAATAAAAAGAAGAATCTGGACGCTCTTTATAAACGCGAAAATAGCGTAATTCATTCTCACCGGGCGAGTTAGCCTTGCGGTTAGGAGCGCGCTGCTGTGAGCTCGCATCCGGGAGATAGTGGGTTCGAACCCCACTGTCGGCAGCCCTGAATATGGTTTTCCATGGTTTCCCATTTTCACACCAGGCAAATGCTGGGGCTGTACCTTAATTAAGGCCACGACCGCTTCCTTCCCATTCCTAGGCTTTTCCTGTCTCATCGTCACCATAAGACCTATCTGTGTCGGTGCGACGTAAATCAACTAGCAAAAAATTCATTCTCACTGTGTGCAGCAGGATGAAATTTGTAAGAAACAGGTTCTAGAAGCGTGTACAGAGTGTGCTCGTGATTTGTTCTTTGAAAGTCGAAAGAAAAATGTAGATACAATTGTTAAAGTGTTAAAGTCAATTTGTGTAGTAGCGAAAAAGTAGTGGAGTTTTATAAACTTTTCATTGGACTTTCTGCAGGTGCTGAACTGAGATATACTTCGACAGTCACAGGTGTTTCAGGGTTCTTGAAAGTCAAAAATCTCTTCAAAGTTCGTTGGATTGCAAGTGAGAAGGACTGTTTATTGGCAGTCTTCAAAGAATTCCCTTGCATCATGGAGTACCTAATCCGTGAATCTGAAAACCGTGAAGTGTTGAGTAAAGATCGTTGTAAATTTGCAGGGCTGTACCTAAAGTTGTCAAAGAGAAAAAATATTCTGTTGTTGGGTTTTCTGTTAGATGTATCGTTTGTACTGTCCCTAAGTACAACAATGCAAAAGGAATCGGTTTATTGTGGTGAAATCGAAAACAAGCTAATTTCTACAATGCAGAACCTTAAAGAAATGCGCGTGAAAGATGATGTTTATGTGACTATTTACAAGGAAAATTATTTAACGTATTGCAAGTGCTACTCTGAGGAAGATGAAAAGAGAAAATTTGGCAGAGTAAGAGGACAAATAATTCAGGGTTTAGTAGATGAAGTAGAAAGAAGATTTCCTTCATGTGAAGTGCTAAAGTGCTTTGCAGTGTTTGAAAAAGAAGCAAGTGGTGACATGAGTGGTTTGTATGGCAATTTTGAATGCATACTAGCAGCTAAGTTGTTTGGTTTGGATGGTGATACTGTGGTATGGCAATGGAGGGAGTATAATGTAGGCTCTAAAACCCCAAATGATTTGGTTCATTTGAAAGGATTAATACAAAAATGCGTTCAGTGCGTATGTCAACCGCCGCTTGTGAACGAGGTTTCAGCGTTGCCCATAACATCAAAACAACCGAAAGCAATCGCTAGCTGGTAAACACTTTGCAGGCTCTGATGACTATTGAACTCAATGGACCACCTTTGAGATTGTGGGATGCAGTTACCGTCGCTGATAAATGGGCCACCTCTGGGCCTCACTTGACAGATCAACGCTAATCATTACAGAACAGCAGCGAGGAGAAATACTGCCTCAGAATTTTTCTTTGAGGTGAGTTTCCTTTTATTATTTTTCTTGACCTATAATAATGTTCTTTTCTTTAAAATGCATCTGCATTTTCATTTTAAAAAATTTAAATTACTTAAGATTTACCAAGATACCTCCTTGACGTAGTTGGTAAAACGTCTGCCTCCTGCCGGTGGTTGTAACACTGATCACTCCACGCGAGATTAGTGCTGGATAAAGCGGAGGTGGAACAATATTATTCAGGTTTCTCCTGGCATCTCTCATCTCGGCAACACTTTCGACAATCTTTTCATTTTTCTTTCATTAATCATTGTCCAGATGAGTGCAATAGGCCTCACCAGCTGGAACATTTTATTTCCTCAGCGTCAGTTACGCGCTTCATTCATTCATTCATTCATTCAATTTTTTATTTTTTCACTTATGATTTTCCAAATTAGTGTACTGGTAGTTAGCAGGATTTATTTCAGAAAAATCTTCTGTGGGCATATTTCGTACCTTGGAGATGGGTTAAAAATATAGGACAGACGGAGTACGACTTCGATTTGACATACTCTGAGTAGCTAAAGTCTCAATGTATGCTGTACGACCATTGGAAGCCCATCTACCAAATTAACGTTCACATACCAGACGTTAGAAAATATGTTCCCCTAATTTTTTCAACCGTGTATTATACTTGAAAAGTTCAATTTGGTGAATTAACTGCCATTCCTGATCTCAGTTATTATCCGGAATATTCAAAGCTCGGAAGCCATTGTTGTCAAGAATTTTGTGTATTTTATTTGCACTTCCATCAGTTTTGAAACTCAAATTGAAGGGTACTGTGAAAATTTGTGTTATAGGTTTTTTATAGCATGTACAACTTTCATAATTAATAACATAATGCTCCATTCTAGTCTCAGAATTAACAATGTGAGAACGTAAGTGGTTATTCAAGTTTAGGCATTAAAACAATGGTCCTCTCCATCCTGGCTGTCAACACACTCAGTCCTCACAACTACAGCTCTCAAAAACTAACTGATGCTTGCTCTAACACCCCAAAAGCAAGGATGCGAGAGTGGTGTTACCTGAAGCGAACCATTACGATTGGTGCATTCACGCTGCAGGCTTAAAACTGGAAAAATGAAATAGTTCTTTTCGTGTAGCAGGATCACCCCAATATTCAAAGCCTTATATTACAGCACATGATTGACTTACGCAAGATTACTTTCAGCACATAGTAGAGTTTGATGTTGACGACCGGATAGCATGCATAACTCAATTTGACCGAAAAAGTCACGAAGCAGGTTTAGAAACTCACCCCCTCAAAAGAACTAGAAACTAGTTTTCTTCGTCAGGAGCATCCACGATTACAGATATACGTGTAGTAACATTAACTAACGCAGTCTCTGTAAAACAGGTGTCGGTTTCTGTTTGCATTGGTTTAATGAGAACTTGCAACTATGTCCTTCTGTGAATTTCATTTTACAGGAGAAACCGAAACAGAGTGCTTACCTAAAATGTACAATCTCAATCTATATTTCATGTCCAGAGGAGTTGGGTGATCATTGGAGTCTCCCATTCCTCTAATACACAGTTCAAAAATAGCGGAACGTGTTTCTGAACGTATGCCATGCTGCACAAAACAATACCACACATACAGGTATTTTACCAACTAAAGCTTTATTCTTTACCGTTAAGGTATACAAAAGAACATCGATGGATTCGCTTTCATTTTCAGGACACAAAAGGAAATGTCCAAATAGGGGCGAAAACAAAGTGATAACAATCCTCCAGGGTGGATTTTTATCTCAGATGGAGAGCTTCAGTATGGTGTATTGAACCCGAGTGACATAGGTCCATAGTCAGTCATGATTTGATTGATAAAATCATATATGGTACATTTATTGAAATACAGAAGTGTAGTTGAAAATATTTCATCTGTGTAATGTCGAAATAGGAGCGAGGAAGGACGACAGACTGGAGCCTGGCTGATTAGCTCGACACAACAACATTTAGCTACTTCACAGCAGGGGATCTCATTAGTTGGCGAACAAGGAAATACAAGTCCACAAATAAGTCTTGGTCAGAAAGAGAAGGGGTAGGTGACGCAAAGGAAGCTCGCAACATGAATAATGCGCTGGGATATTTTTGGCAGGACGGAGATTCCCGTGCCGTCATGGAAAGCTACAGCGGTTGCGAGGACATTCGCTAGCCTAGGTTCGGGCAGGTGGAGATTTAAATCACGTGACCGCTTGCCGGCCAATCGCTAAAATTTGATGGAAGACTCAGGGATACCATCTTAAGGAATGATGGATGAGATATTCTCGTAACTTCAAAAGTAATCAGTAATCAATTATTGTGAGTACACGGATCGATGTAATGAATTTATTAGATGTCACGCATGAAAAATAATCAATAATTATTGGCAAGTTAAATAAATTGGAGGCTGGATTAGTTGGAAACCAGCCAGCTTGAATATCATTGGCTGGACGAAGACCACGTTGTAAGGGACGCTTCCGAAGGCGCGAAATGTGGGGAGCTAAATCCACCCCGTATCTCCTAAATCTGTGATCGCCAGGAGTTCATATTTAATCCAGCAAATATGCTAGCGGAGTGGATTAATTTGATGTAAATTTTAACGTCCAATTCGGAGTGCAAGTACCGATATTAAAAATCCACCCCCTCCCTCAGGGGTATGACGTCAATGAATCCGCGAGGGAAAGCTTCATCCATATATACGGGACAAGGGATACTCGCCAACACACTTGAAATGAGTCTCTGGAGCTGAACCATCGGTCGCAGCAAACTTAGAATTCTACGGGCGTACAGTAACTCAACATTTAATGGCGCGAGCATCCGCCAGTGTTTAGAAAATGTGATCACGCTCAAGCAACATGAACTGGAAATAGTTAACGTAGGACAGTGTTTGTCAGTTATAAATATCAGTGAAGTAAATTAATTGCACTGTAAGAGAGTAATATAAATTGCACCGCAATAAGTACGTAAATAACAGACTGTGTGACGAGCAGTACTTTAAGGGAATAATAGCCTGTACTATGCAATATCGAACCGCTATCATGAACACTTCAGGAAGGCCATATGAAACGGGCGTATCGCGTCGGACGACATAAATCGCGACGGGCGTAAAATTTGACACCTCGTCGTACGTGTCCAGGTCCATTGTGCGGTAATTGGACGAAGATTAAAATAGTGTAAATATTAAATTTTTGGGTCTAGGAGATTAATTTGTTGTATAAAAGTTAAAGTGTTCAGTGTTAACGTTGTCAATGGTGAAGTTGTGATAATTAAGGTATTAGTGTAAAATGGTAATGTGCCAGGAAATCTTTTGTGGAACTACGCCATCAAGAATGGAGGAGTAAAATGCAGAGAGGGGCCGAAAGGAGCCTCTCATCTGCAAAGCTGTAATGGAATACCGAGAAACTAAGATGAGTACTAAACTGTAAATAATATTTGGGAAATGTTATCGTGATGGGAAAAATGGGAATTATTTGATTAGACTTGGTTACCTTCTGTAACAAGATGAGTCGCTTAACGACCCCATCCTAAATTTGTAGCACGGACAGTAGTAAATAATAACAATGTAAATAATCGGGTCTTTTATGTATTCAGTTTGTTGGAGATGTAAATTTTGTAGATATAGGGTAGTACGTTAAGTCATGCATGTATTCTTATTTTCTTTGTAGTCAAGAATAATTTTCTTTATATTTGATTTTGGTTATGATAGTTAAATAGACCCGATAAGTGTTTTTCTGTTTGTCATTTTAACGAGCGATGTAATGACATTGAAGGAAAGTCCAGCCTCGTCATACCAGTGGTGTTTTGTTAGTATGTTCATATTTTCAAAGTGAAGTTGTTAAAATTTGGGAGAAGCGATAATAATAATAAAATTTCCAAGTAAATCATATCTGGATTGATTAGTGCCAGAATAAATCGAAATTGTAAAAGGGGTTATGCGTTAAACATATTAAGAGTGGACTACCGTGTAACAGGCGAAATTAATTTTTTTAAATTAATAATAATAATAAATAAAATAAAACTACTTTTTTTGAAGAAGAATTTATATTTTTTTATTTGGATATAATAATAATTCATGTGATATCGGAAATTTAGTGAGCCGTGCGTAATAATAAAGTCAAGTGATCAGGTGTTGAGTTTGTCGGGAATCATTTAATGACGGGAGGTCGTTTTTAATTCGGAATTAAAGAGTGTGATAATTTAACTTGATAAATTAATAATATTGAAATGTAGATCGGTGCTAAGAATCCGTACATGTTAATGAACGTGTGGTTTAAATTACGGTCCAATATATTTTTACGAATAAATGTCGTGTCTTAAATTTGCAATTCAGTAGCCGGAACACGTAGGACTAATATTACGAAACCATGATTGTCAAATTTTGGTAAATATAATTTCAAAATGTTACGATTATTTGTGGAGAACGAATTAAGGCGTAGATCAAAATGAGATAGAAAAATGTTAAAGAATCTGCAGTCAGATAATAAAAGGCCGTACGATGTCAGAAGTGAATAAATAAGTCAGTTGATAATTCTGTGAGAAATAAATGAATCAAGGAATATTGAGATAGAAAGGCATATAAATTCCGTACGAGAGACACTTAGGATATTGAAATGAGTGTAAAATGTACGGGCAGTGTCACAGAGAAATACTGAGTTACGTAGCGGGTAGAATTCGAACCCGTGACAGCATGTACGAAATAAATAGACTGCACAGCTATTCGTCGAGATACTACGGATCTAAGGATAATGAGAGTTCAGAGTCCACATAAATGATCGTATAGTGTAATCATTGTAATGACGAGCGATGACAATCATGATGTCGTGATAATAATAATAATAATAATATTGCAGATAAATGATTGGACCGCCTTAAGTAAATGAGCGTTGATAAAGATGTTAAACGGGAATCTAAATGATAATATGCAACCGATAATAATAATAAAAATGTTAGGACGATGTCAAATCATCGCGGTCAGATTAATAATAATTGTCATAATAATAACAGTAATGATGCCGTTGGTTGATCAGTGAAATAATTATAATTGCGACCGATATCTTAATAGGTTTTGGCGGAAGTGACCGGTTCATTAATAATAATAACCTCTTGAGTGACGTGAATAATAATAATAATAATAATAATAATAATAATAATAATAATAATAATAATAATAATAATATCTGGAGTCACCTATTCATTAATAATAATAATAACCACAAGAGGGATATAATAATAATAATAGCAGTAATAACCATTGATGTTTGCGTTCCGCATAATAATGACGATATTAATCAAACGTGACAGTGCCAGGAACCGTTGAGTAATAATAATAATAATAATAATAATTTCAAGGATGAAAATTTCATGAATATTCTGACGATAGTTAATTAATTAATTGGTGACAACATCCCTCTATTTGTATGTTGAATAATAAGAGTGAGAAATATTATAGTCATTCGTTACCTCGTTATCGTACGGTTTCCGTACGGTATTTCCCACCGCTTCTCGTTATCTCATCTGTGGCAGTAGTCTACTGAGGCTACTTTGTAACATTTCAAATCATGTGTAAATAAAATATAAATGCTAATTCAGTGGTATGGCATCAGCTGGACATCGTAAGATAGGAACTGTTCGTGGAATCCATTTTTCGTAATTCGTATAGCCGGGTACATCATCTTAGTTAAATCGAGAAGCCGACCGTAACATGGGTTATGCTCGGGCTCCCGATAGAAGGAAGCTATATCCTTGAACAACGGTTCGATTCAAATGGAATCGATCCGTAAGTTATACTCCACTTGTAATTTCTTTCAGAAGCAACCCAGCAAGATATTGATACCACTTGCGGTATAGCAAGTGATTTATTTATGTAACATGTGTGAGAATTTAAATATCGTTGCCAAATGTATCAAAGTTTCGTACGTCGGATGGCGTAATAAATTGCTCCTTCTGGCAATTATTTCAAAGGAAACCATTCTCATAATATTTTTATTGTAGTTAGATGGTACCCTTTTTAATGTTAACAGTCAATTCCTAGTCCTATCATGGAGTCCTTAAATTCAAGTTTACAATCGAGCCTTCCCCATTTTAATTTTAAATTGCTCCGTTCATTCCCGTGTTCATTGATGCCGCTATATTTATATTTGATGACTTAAATAATGAACCGACACCCCTGAGATAAATGCTAGTCTGGGACTCGGGAGGTGGACGGGTGCAGTATGTCCTCCACGAGCATTTATCACAGCCTGGCACCTACGTGGCATGCTTCGTATAAGTCGACGGAGGTCACGTTCGGTATCAGGTCCCATTCTTCAATGAGCGCCTATTCGAGGTCTTGGGGGTCTGCAGTGGAACAGGATGCTCACGAACACTTCTGTCAGGCCTATCCCCAACATTAGGCATGTACTGCTCACCACGGTGTCTCCATACACGTTGACGCCCATCACGCTGTGGCAGGGGAAATCTGGACTCGTCTTTGAAAAACACAGATCTCCATTGGCGAAGTTGCCAGTTGTCATGAGTACGGGCAAACAGAAGGCGAGCTGCGCGATGTTGCTGCGTTAAACGGGATACTCGAAGAGGACGTCTGTGTCGTAAGGACACTTCTGTTGTCCTGTTCCTTACTGTCTGGTCAGACACGGTGACTCCAGTGACCCGCCTAAAGTCTTGTAGCAGTTCTCTGGCAGTTGCTGAACGACGCCGCAGCGCACAGATGGTCAGATATCGGTCATCCTCTGGGGTTATCATGCGTCCACGACCTTGTCCAACCCTCCTTGTGAACTGGCCTGTCTAATTTTAGCGATTCCACAAGCGTTGAATAACTGACAGAGAGCCATCGAGATCCACAGCAACTCGAAGAAAAAACCATCCTTCCTGGATCAAAGTGACGGCCCTTGCGACTTGAACCTCATTAAGATGTCTCATGGGATGTGCTCGTTTACGTAAAACGTGCTCAAATGACCTCAGTGGTCTGTGTACCTCACAACGAGACACGAACGCACCGGTATTCACTTTGTTTTGAGGGGTCACCTGATAATTTAATGCATGGCTACGCCTACAAATGGAGTATAACTTCGATTAGACATACCCTGAGTAGCTAAGATCTCAAGTTATGCTGTACGGCCATTGGAACACCATCTACAAAATTAATGTTAACATACCAGACGTTAAAAAACATGTTCCCCTAATTTTTTGAACTGTGTATATGAGAAAACGTTCTCTAAAATATATTGATTTAGACGATAAATTATTATATAATCGATATAAAAAACTTTGAATGTTTGAAATGGTTAACTAGAGACATGTTGCTTAGCAGAATTCCTTTCTGGAATGGTAGTAAAATTTTACGTAGGCCAATTCTCATGGACGTTATCAACTCATTGACATTATGTAGCAAACTTATTTGTTGCCTAAAACAGCGCCAAGTGCATGTTTATTAGGAAGAGTCCCAAATTAGCTTTTGCAATAAATAAGTCAACGCAGTCATTTACTAATTTTATACTTCTAGCAGCTTCTTCACAGTCAACAGCGTTTTTCATCGAACCTTTCCCTCCATACCATTCAGGAGCCTTTGATATCTGGTTTGAAAGTACATGAGCTGCAGGCCGAATTTGTGTCTCTCTGATCCCTTTAATACTAAATAATATCTACAAATTTTTTGCGCAATAGTGAGTTCAGAAGGAGGCATAGAAATCAGTACCTTGTTCAAGACATTCCTAGTTCACCTTTCTCCCATTTACTACCACCTGGTCTAGCAAATGATTTCTTACAATTTTAAACAAATGAAGAATGGCTGATAACACAAATACATTTAAGGAATCGTTGCTTGGATGACTGAAGAAACACTCTTTATTATGCCCAATATTAAGCTCGGATACGGACCCCATATCACCTGTTATAGCAAGAACAATGCAATCTGCAGAATTTAGATTCAATATTATTCCAAGAATAATATTTATTTAATCCTGCTGCTTCCACTGACCAAACGAACCTCATGCCATTGCGATTTGGCAAGTTTTGTGTAGGCGAATTTTCTGTTGATTTCTTCTGTCAATACACATGCTATTTGAGAAATAAATCTCGTCGAATATAAAAAGAGTCAAGCGTTCAAACTCGGTCAATCCTACTGATTTATGATTTAACTTCGGAACATAGTGTAATACACCCCGGTGTAAATTCAGACATTTAGCAACATCCTCAGTCCTGGAAGGGGATCGTTATTAGCTCTTAAAAATCGCTACGCGTCAGGACTTACACTTCTTAGTGCTATTGCCGCAGCTATATCGTCAGAACACCAACTGATTTTTTCGCTTTCTCTCTACTCTGTGAAGATTCTACCCAGTATCGTCTGAATTTCCTTGCAACGACTTTTTCCCAGATCAGCGATTTCTTTCTTAAACGACAAATATTCTAAACATAAATAATCATAATTTTGTTTCCAAGCTTCCTGTTCCTCATGTAACTCCCCATTTAATTGCTTCAAAGAGTTGACTTATTCTTCATGACTGCGAGAGCCGAAAAAAGGAAATGCATCTGTTGAATTACAATCGTTTAAACTTAAAAAGGAAATACACAACGGCAATATTTCTTTGGTGAGAGCAATGAAGCTACGGTTGTACGAGGGCGAAGATTGGACTTTTGAACCCTTGATATCGCTGTCACAACGATCTAGGCAATGCAATGTTTTAGTCCGCTCAGATACTGCTGCAGCTCTTCTTGTTTCTGTTGATATTCTCCTTGTTTCTCTTCCACTTTACTCATCTCCTCCATCTGATTTCGTTGCAGCTCTTCTTGTTTTTGCTGGTATTCTTCTCGAAATCTTCCAAATACCTCCTCTAGCTGCTTCTTCTGTCTTTCTTCTTGCTTTCTCATCATTTCTTGTTGTGTTTCTTCTTGTTTTCTCATCATTTCTTGTTGTTTTTCTTCTTGTTTTCTGCTCATTTCTTTTAATATTTCTATTGTTCCTTTCTGCTCTCCTTTCGCCTTTTCTAACTCCTCAGTTATTTTATTTTTCTCCTCATCCTTTTCCTTCTGATACTCCTCGAATTGCGAGCAGAGCTGACTTATACTTGTCATTTTAATATTTATATCACTTAATTTCGCTAACATTTCTATTTCTCTATTTACTTATAGATTATAATAACTAAAATTATATCAATATTTCAATCCAGTATGGGATTGACAATCTGACTTCCCCCAGTAACCAGCCATCCTACTATCCTAGTCATTCATGAAACAAAAAGAAGCATTTTTGACATTTCTGAAATTATTAATCTATTAACTATCTCTACCTTATTGTAAAATCATATCGTAATCTAAATTAATACTATTAATCATCTTAACCTATCAATTATCCAAATTATTATTGCAATTTTAATTATTATTATTATTATTTTATTATTATTATTATTATTATTATTATTATTATCATCATCATCTAGTCCACCTCTGTGATGTAGTGGTTAGCGTGATTAGCTGCCACCCCCGGAGGCCCGGGTTCGATTCCCGGCTCTGCCACGAAATTTGAAAAGTGGTATGAGGGCTGGAACGGTGTCCACTCAGCCTCGGGAGGTCAACTGAGTAGAGGTGGGTTCGATTCCCACCTTAGCCATCCTGGAAGTGGTTTTCCGTGGTTTCCCACTTCTCCTCCAGGCGAATGCCGGAATGGTACCTAACATAAGGCCACGGCCGCTTCCTTCCCTCTTCCTTGCCTATCCCTTCCAATCTTCCTATCCCTCCACAAGGCCCCTTTTCAGCATAGCAGGTGAGGCCACCTGGGCGAGGTACTGGACATTCTCCCCAGTTGTATCCCCGACCAAGAGTCTGAAGCTCCAGGACACTCCCCTTGAGGCGGTAGAGGTGGGATCCCTCGCTGAGTCCGAGGGAAAACCGAACCTGGAGAGTAAACAGATGATGATGATGATGATGATTATCATCTATCTCTGCTTCCGCTCCCCTATGCATCCGCACGACTTCTTGCTTAATTCTTAATTTATTCTTCTTTCCATTTTCCTCTAAGTAATACCGTAGAATACGTTCTTTTCTTCTACTGTATTTCTCTTCTCTTGGTTTCAATCATAAGTATCCAGTTTTAATTATTTTCTTCTTCTCAGTCTTACTTCACTGTTGAGCGACCAAATTTTTCTTGTGTCCAACATTTATTATTTTTTTATATTCACGCACTGTTGGGCGCCAATTTTATAAACCGTTCGTTGAGGGAATATTTTTCTTGCGCCGCGATGTGCGAGCAATTTTATGTCCCTGCAGCTGCTCCTTTCTTCTCTAGGCCGACAAAGATTTCTCGCGCCGACATGCTTTTGATTGCAGTGTCAATCTCCTTTTCAAGTCCCACAGTTGGATAATTTTATGTGCCTAACTTCTATTTCTCTGTGATTTCACTGGGCATCCAAATCCTTCCTCTGCCCCACGGTTGGTAATAAATTTTCGTGTACCGTTCGTTTACTCGTACAATCACGTTGGGCATAAATTCTTCTTGAACCGTTCTAACAAGCGGGTGAACGACTAATTTATTTATTGCGAACGGACTTCTATTATTTCCTCTATAATAAGTACACGCCGGCGTTCAAGAAAATCTAGCTAGCTGCATTATACATCTCAGTGATTAAAATTATTATATAAAAATATTTTACGTGGATTCGACTCGGAAACCGCGCCTCTTATTTCTCAGAACTTCTGCGTATCCATCTGATCATTGAATGTAATTATAATCAACTTTCAAGTTTAGTCAATCATCATCCAAGAAATCGACTTAAAATTAATTTTCTGTAATAAAAATAGCAATAATAATAATAATTTAAATTCTTAAATACTAGCTTTATTTATAACCATCTAGTAACTCAGGATGAATTAAAAAACTATTTAAACATTCATTTGCATACATCATAATCTCATTCAGAAAGATAAAGAAAGTTCTTGAGTGAGGTTTAATTATTATCATATTAAAAGAAAAATGAAGAAAATATTAACGAGAAATGACAAAAATAGTGGACGTCAGACAATACGAATGTCAACAATTTTTTTTCATTTTGTAACCTCGGATTATTTTATGCTGTATACATCGAACTTCATTCTTAACGTAGACAGAATAAGTAAAGTTCCATTTGTATAGCTTCCAATGGCTATATATATTGTACCAGTAAAAGAGCCCGACTTTAATATTTATTTTCAACTTAAGCATGGAATAGTTCTCAGGGCTAAACTGGATGAATATTAGCTAGGGCTTGGTACAGGATGCAGGGCCCTATCTACAAGAAACCGGTCTAGAAAGCCAAGAATAACGGCCGAGATGATTCGTCGTGCTGACCACACGACACCTCGTAATCTGTAGGCCTTCGAGCTGAGCAGCGGGCGCTTGGTAGACCAAGGCCCTTCAAGGGCTGTAGTGCCATGGGGTTTGGTTTGGTTTGGATCTAGAAGAAAAGTTTGAATCTGATTTGATAAGAATTTATTCATGTAATGCATATTAAATTGCACATCACCTCATGGTAGATAGGGATTGTCTTCCACACTGTCCTTTAAATGGCCCGGGTCTCCAGCTCACCAGGCCGCACCGGCTGGAACACATTCCAGAAGATGCCCAAATACTCCGTCAAGATGCGGACGGACCATCCAGGTTGGTAGCATGGAATACGCCTCAAATTCCCGATGCTCGTGATGACCTCCGCTGATTCTTGACGATGTTGAGGGTAATCACATTACCCAAGTACAATGAGGTTGATGCCCACAAAACTCCGAAATGTGTTCTTCGTCACTCGCAGAATTGATAAGTCAAAGTTCATGAAAACCTTAAATAATTAGTTTTCACACCATTAGTAAAATCACTAGTCAATGTTTATAAAGACTTTCAAGAATTCACTCTTAAACACTCATGGAAATGACAAGTCCGTGTTCATGAAGACTTTCAATGATGTTATAGTTCATCAATGGCAAAATTTACAAGTCTTTAAGTAATCACTGGCAAGAATCACAAGTTTATGCACATGGAAATTTCGAACAAATTTAGAGTTCATCATTCTCGAATATTCCAAGTCCTTGAATAATCACTGGCGAAAAGTTAGAGTCCATCACTGCTAAATATGACAAGTCTTTGAATAATCACTGGCGAAAAGTTAGAGTCTATCACTGCTAAATATGACAAGTCTTTGAATAATCACTGGCGAAGAGTTAGAGTCCAACACTGGTAAATATTACAAGTCTTTGAATAATCACTGGTGAAAATCACAAGTCTACGCTCATGAAAATTTTGAATAATGTTAGAGTTCATCACTCGTAAATATCACAAGTCTTTGAATAATTACTGGCGAAAATTTAAAGTCCATCACTGGTAAATATTACAAGTCTTATTTATAAAGACTTAGAAGAATTCAGAGTTCCTCAACACTCGCAAATATTACAAGTCCCATTTATAAAGACTTAGAAGAATTCGTTCCTCAACACTCGTAAATATTACAAGTCCCATTTATAAAGACTTAGAAGAATTCGTTCCTCAACACTCGTAAATAAAGACTTCGAGGAAATTCATAGTTCCCCAGTGAGACTATAACCACACGGAGATAGCTTCCGACGATTATGGCAGCGAGTAGAGCCACGCTGACTACTCGACTGTCACTGACTGACTGAGATATCAGGCTATATTGAGCCCTCCTTATATTTGGTTTGGGGACATCTACGTCGCATATGCCGTGAAGCTGGTTATCTCCTAAATCCCTCGACGGATTTTCTTGAAATTCAAGCATTGCGACGTTTATGTAATTCCCTTTAAAATGACATGTTGATCAAGTCGCTACCACAATTATTATAGGAGTTTTAAATTTTTTCTCCATCGAATGTTCCGGAAGGTGTGACGCTTGAATCTGGAACATACGAGTTCAGGCTAGCTGCACGTGGCATGACAGGCGGGTGATCTAACTAGCCCCTGCGGCTACGTCACGCATACAGCTGTTCTCAGTTTGCTCGCTCGTCCTGCTGAATGTAATCAAACCAGGCTTGGACGGAGTAATACGCGTGGTGATAAAATACGATCAACTCTCAAAAAATAAGCATGCACAGGTCGTAACCGGTACAATGTATATATATATAATTTGTCCTGACTGACTGACTGATTCATCATCGCCGAGCCAAAACTACTGGGCATAAAATAAAGAAATTTTGGGAATACATTCATATTACAATGTAGGTGCTCGCCAAGGGAGGATTTTTGGATATTCCATCGCTAAGGGAGTTTTTAAAATGAGTGTATCTATACCTCGAAAACGGAATAGTTTAAAGACATGAAATTTGGTATTTGGAATCTCCTTTAAAAACAAAGAAACTCGTATTTTTTGTTTTCGCAAAATCCCATTAAGGGGATGAAAATGGAGGAAAATGGGTTGAACACCTTTTATAATAGACTTATATCTAAAAAACTGAAAATGTTACAGACATGGAAATTGGTGTTTGGAATCTCCTTTAAAAATAAAGGAACACGTAGTTTGGTTTTTAGAAATCCAATTAATGGGGTTTAAACAGGAGTGACAAATGGGGTGAATTTTGGAAATTTTTAAAATTCGTGTATGTATATCTCAAAACTCTAAAGTGTATAGCTATAAAGATTGGTATTTATAGTCTCCTTTAAAAATAAAGAAACACGTATATTTTGGTTGCTAAGGGGTGAAAAGTGGGGTGAATTTTTTAAATGAGGATATCTATATCTCAAAAACTTAAAATTTTACCGACGTAAAACTTGGTATTTGGAATCTCCTTTAAAAATAAGGAAACACGTGTTTTTGTTTTCGAAAATTCCCATTAAGGAGTGAAAAAATGGGGGGGGGAATTGTCCTATACATTTCATGAGGATACTTATATCTCAAAAACTGAAGATGTTAGAGACATGAAATTGGTATTTGGAATGTCCTCTAAAAATAAAGAAACCCGTATTTTTTGTCTTTGGATTGGGGGTGAACGGTTGTGAAAAACGGGGTGGAATTACGAAATATCTGTATCTAGGCCTACAATATATCTCAGACACTTAACATGTGACAGACTTGAAAACTGGTGTTTGGAATCTCCTGTAAAAGTAAAGAGACATAGATATTTTTTCGGAATACAATTAAGGGGAACAAAAAGGGGGTGAATTTTAGAATGGGCACATCTACAGTATATCTCAATAACCTAACATGTTTCGGAAGTGAAAATTGGTACTTTTGACCCCTTCCAAAAAGAGGAAACGTACTTTTTGTTTTGGAAAAACCACTTGGGGAGTGGGGAGGAGTGGGTAAAAAGCACTGAAATGTGGGTTGAATTATTTGTAATAGGAAACCGATATCTCAAGAACTGAAGACGTTACAGACGTAAAAATTGGCGATCTCATAAAGAAATGCATAATTTTTTGTTTTTGGAAAGTCCACTTAGGCGGGGTGAAAAAAATTGAAAAATTGGTTAAATTATTTGTATGAGTCTACATATATCTCAAAAACTATAGATGTTGAAGTCATAACTATTGGTGTTTGGAGTCCCCTTTAAAAGTAAAGTAACACATATTCCTTTGATTTCGGAAAATCCAATTAAGGGGGCAGAAAGAATTGAAAAATATATTGATTTATTTGTATGAGATACTAATACCTTATGAAAACTAAAGTTGATACAGACGTGAAAATTGTTATTTGGAATCTCCTTTAAAATAAAGAAAAGCGCATTTTTGGGGGAAATAAACTTGGGGGAGGGGGTGAAAATGTATTTAATTCCTTTTATGAGGACACATATCTCGAAAACTGAAAATGTTACAGGCGTGATGATTGGTATTTAAAAGCTCCTTTATAAATAAATAAACACGATTTGTTTGTTTTCGGAAAATTCACTTAAGGAGGGAGGGTGAAAGTAATTGAAAAAACGGAATTCTTTTTATGTGGGTACTTATATCTCAAAAACTGATAGTTACAGACGTGAAAATTGTTGCTTGGAATCTCCTTTAAAATAAAGAAACACGCATTTTGTTGGGGAAATCAACTTAAAGGGGGTGGAGAGAATAAGGAGTTGAATTCTTCTTGTGAGGATACTTATATCTAAAAAGGACGTTACAGACGTGAAAATTTGTATTTCGAATCTTCTTTAAAACTAAGAAATACGTTGTCTTTGGTTTTTGGAAATCCACTTACGGGGGAAAAGAATTGAAATATTCGTTGAATTATTTGTATGAGGATACTTATATCTCTAAAAGGTAAAGATGTTACAGACGTGAAACTTGGTATTTGAAATCTTCTTTAAAAATAATCACGTATTTTTGGTTTCGGAAAATCGACTCGGGGTGGGGGCGAGAGGGTGAAAACAAGTAAAGAAGGAGTTGAATTCTGCTTAAGAGGATACTTATATCTCAGAAACTGAAGATGTTACAGACGTGAAAGTTGGTATTTGGAAAGTCCTTTAAAAATACAGAAACACGTTCTTTTTGCTTTCGGAAAAGGCACGTAACGGATGTGAAAAGAAGTGAATAATTTTTAATGAGGATGCTTATATCTTACAAACTGATGATGTTACAGACGCGAAAATTTGTATTTGGAATCTCCTTTAAAATTAAAAGGACGTGTATTTCTTTTTGTTTTTGGAAAATGGGAATGACTGATAAAGGGGTTAAATTCTTTTATAGGGATTTTTGTAGCCTATCTCAAAAATGAAAATGTTACGACGTGGAGATAGATATTTGGAATCTACTTTAAAAATAAACATTTTTTTAGATTTGAGATAAGACACTTTCTCATATGATGTACCGTTCCATGTTGCATGGTCATGTTAGCCCCAATAGTCAATAACACAAACGTGGTTTACAAAGAGTTTCAGGGGTAAATGAAACTCAATTTGTCGGTGAATGTTTATACTTTAGGGATTTTCAGATAATGTCTTAGTACAGTACCTAGGAACGATTTTTTCATTACTTTACGAAATCCACGCGAGCGAAGCCGCGGGTAACTGCCAGTATTATAATATATCAACAAATAAACAAAAATGATATATATATTATCTGCAATTAGATATATATCCTAAATATTTCATGATATATATGTAGGAGTTCTCTAATATAGCCTCATCATTTTTATAAATATGTCATATATCTACCAAGGTCGTATCTTTACTTAAATTCTACCATCTGGTCGCGAAAATTCAAAGAATACCGTAGATGCCATTTCTTAATTCTTAATGGCAATCACATAAGGTTATGAAGACGCTTTCATCAATGATATATTGTTTCGACTTAAATCAGTTAAAATATTACGCAACATGGGCCATTCTCCTTGAAAATACCATTATACTATAATATCAATTATTTGGAAATAATCTTTTGATGATCGTACGCCGTAATTCCCCTATAAAATTCATTAAACACCTATCACCATGTGTACATTACGTCAACCCACATTATACGACATTCCATAAATCACGTTGCTATCATGACAAAATATAACCTTGAGTTAGACTTGCGTCACAAAAATTACTATCAATTAACCTTAAAGAAATATCTTTCATCATATTTCGTCGTAAATACCCTAATTCCACAATAATTGTATCAACAAATATTTATCAGTCATAATACTCACAACTCTAACCTCATATTTCCGTCGTATTTGTTTTCTGCCACACATATAAATATCAATTAATCCTTTCTAGGCAACGCATAATTCAAAAATTCCATATCTTAACACAATGGCGCTTTATGGATCACAAATTATCATTCATATAGAAGATGCACCTATCTTGTCAAGGAATGAACATATTAGGCTTATGTTTACTTACATTTCGTGAAAGGTTGGTGTTGAAACCGATCTCAATACCCTACAAGTCAATCTATTCCCACTTCGCACTTCAACTATATAGGATCACATTGTGCATGGCATTTTCTTTGGTAATAAGTCGAGAAATTATTATCAAAGCTCTTCACTAGTGAATATCATCTTCCCTATATTTGAATTTTATCTTATGTAATTGAGGACTACCTAAATCCATTATTAAAAACAACATTATGAGTTCTTTCGCGAAGATACTACACATTGAAATTGTCTCTTGAAGATACACATGTTGACCTTTCTTTCATAATAACACAAATATCAACTAACCACATATTAACTTAGATATGAATAAACTTTAGATAATTATCATGGAAGTTAGCTTATTTTTCCCGCGTTACTGGACTGGGATAGGTGTCATCTCGTTCTTCTTTGGGACATCATCTCCGGGTTATGGCTGCTTCATGTCCGGGTTGTGGTCACCAGTCTCGGGTTTGCAGAATCAGCTGGTTGGTCTCCACCAGATGTCAATCCCATTTTCAGCTTAGTTGTTCTTCATGATGCCGTCGTATACATGCGTCAGAAACATATTTAAATATATTATTAGTTTCAAAATTCTATTATCTATTGAATGTTCGTGACTCTTATTTATACTAGACAAAGTAGATTATAACACCATAGACGTCAATATTCCAGACTGAATGACTTAGAAAAATGCATTAAATATCTCCTTGTTTGACGACAATATACTTCAAATTAGCGATATCCTATTTCTGTTCTAATCAATTCTTGATAAATTTCGATTTAATCCTAATCTACTGACAGCTATTATTTTCTTTGTCCTTTTAAATATTGCGCTTAACAGTCTTGTTACATATACGAAGATTGGCGTTATGTTTCTGTATTACTAATCGTTTCTTAAATAATTCAAGAAATCTTCTTTCCAAAACAAGCTCCTTTTCTTTGCGTGTTGATTTCCTCATACATCTTCGTCTTGATACTCAACGTAATTCAATTGTTCACCCTGTTGGTTTTAACAATTTAAAAGTTAAGCATTTATCTTAATCACGGCCATTTGGATTTCGATGGTCTGTACATTCTTACTTCCCGTTCATGGCCTATTTGATCCCACATGTCTGTATTTCCTTTCAACATATTCACGGCCTATTTAATTCCATATGTCTGTATTTTCTTGTAACATATTTTTCTACTGCATGATTTCTGATATTTTATCGCAATTCATGGCAAAAGTTACGATTCTAACACATCGTTTCGACGTAATCGGGGCAATGAAATGGTACATTTTCTTCCCTGCTACAGATAAATAAATGTACTGCCCGCAGTATATTTATTTCCATTTCGTTTCTTTATATAAATGGAACTTCTTTTCATTGACCTATTCGAATAACCCTGTCATTTATGATTTTAACATTGTACTTTGTACTCTATTCATGATATTCTTTATAATATAATTTCATGCTGGATGCATTATATACATTTCTGTACGTTCCTGTCAAATTTTCAACTACATACGCGTTGTTACCTAGCACTTGCTTTATAACGTAAGGACCATCAAATACGTGAACAAATTTTGAAAATATCTGCTCTAAAAAATTTGAATTAGGTGTTTCCTTAATCATTTCCATATCATTATTCTTGAAAAGTGGATGAAATCTTTTATTTCGAACTCTTTTCAGTCGTCTTCCAGCCTATTCTCTAAGTCTTGCATTTACCATCGGGTTGATTTCTACACTGCTGGGTCTTGATTCATCGTTTTCCCCTAAAATCTTATCCCATGGTCTCTTTGGTTGTTCGTTTAAATGTACGACACTAGGTATTTGATTGGTCGATACGTGGACTGTATTATTAATACTTTCTTCAATTATACCTATAACGTTAATTCATTTCCAATGACTTTCAGAACAGTATATCCTGCAATATTTTGATATCTCCCGCATACATCGCTCTACAGGATTGGCTGAAGGATGCCTTACTGAGCATAATACATACTTAATTTGCATTTTATGCATCGCTTCTTGAAATTCAGCTGATGTAAATTGGGTACCTCTATCCGTTAATATTTTCTTCGGCTCTTCCATCTTAGGTATAACAACTCTATTTATTGTTTTAAGCACCTGCTTAGTTGTAGCTCTCTGAATTGGCTGCAGTGTCAAAAATTTTGAAAATATATCCATGGTGACAATTATATATTTATGTCATCTAGTAGCTGGCTGCAATTTACCGAAAATATCTATTGCAATAATTTCTCTTGGTGCTGTTGGTAGTATGGCAATTGGTTCGTGCTTAGTTAGAAATGTATTGTGCCTCGTTCTCTGACAAGTATCACATGTCTTAATTACATTTCTAACGGTTTTTCTGATTCCTTTCCATGTAAATTTGTCTAATATTGTTCTTGCTACATTTTCCATTCCCCCGTGTCCTATTATTCTATGAGTATGCCAGATAATTCCTTTTTGTAATGTTTGTGGTACCATTATCCTTAATTTATTCCTATGCTTGTTAATATATTTCATTAGCATTCCGTTCTTCAGTACATACTGATTGTCTTCATTCGGTTGCCTTTTATTTTCTGGATCATCACGCACTATTCTCATAATTTCTCGTGCTAATTTCTCATCTGATCTTTGTAAGTAAGCAATATCCCTCAGTTTTTCTAGGAATTCTTCATCCTGCTGTATTAGCTCAATCTGTTGCATTACTTCTTCCTTTTCTGCAGGATTTCTACTTAGTGCATCTGCGAGAACGTTACTTTTCCCACTACAATGTTCTATTTATGTGAAATTGCTGAGTAAATAAGATCCATCGTGTGATCCTCTCACTTGACATCGCCGCTTTAAGTCCAAATTGCAAGGCTTTATGGTCGGTTCGAATTGTTATCGGGAACCCGTATATAATTTTCTTCCATTGCTGCAGTGCGTAAACAATAGCTAATAATTCTTGCTCAGTGGTCGTATAACTCAGCTCATGGTTTCGCAGCTTACGAGTGGGTGTTTGTGTTTGTCCCTAAATTTTCCTCTTCATATTCACACGACATACATCCACCACAAAAACACGCAATAGTGATTACATCCCTCCATGTAGGATTGGCGTCAGGAAGGACATCCGGCCGTAAAAATAGGGCCAAATCCACATATGCGATGCAGTTCGCACCCGTGCCCCATAAGTGTGGGAAAAGCGGCAGAAGGAGAAAAAGACAAATAGTAAATTTAATAGCATTAATAACTAGACAACAAGTGTACATGAGCATATTTGTGCCACTTACCGGTGTATTGAAATTCCTGTTCCTTCGTTCTTCTTTCTTCGCAAATAGGAAAAATCACATCCAAACACTACGCAGGCATTCACCATTGTACCACACAGTGGTTTGCAGAAATTAAACGTGAAATGTACATAAAAACTGCACACAACACAGCAACATATATATTTACAGTGAATCTGTAGTGACGTTAGATGGCGGCGGCTGCAAGTTTGCGGCTTTACTACCACCAATGCTACGAGATACAGCGCTGCCAGTCTATTTACTATATGGCTGTGGGCAGGACGTCTGCGATCGACGAGACATATTGCGGTGAATTTTTTGTCTTCTGCTGTGTAATGGTGGAAAAGGACGAGTCCTTCAATAGCTGTTTTCTAGCAGTATACTTATAAAAATTGCCGTGATAAAGACGTGTAATCACATATTTCCTTACTTTATACAACAAAATTTGGCTAAAGTATGTACGGCAATCACATTTTATAAAAATCATGTTCGGAACACTTGATTGTACAAAATGTTTTGTTGATATCTTCCTTTCAGTTATTGCACATATTTTGTATGAGGGGAGGGGATTAGGTAAACGGGATGCAACTTTCTTTCTTTGTACCAATAGAATATTTAATAAAATTAACTGAAATTGGCGTAATGTACAGAAAACGTCAATGTAGGCTATATATACAATACTGGTATTTACTAACATTCATTAAAATAAGAACACTGTACAGAAACACATCCGTGTAAGCTAGATATAAATAAATAAATAAATAAATAAATAAATAAATAAATAAATAAATAAATAAATAAATAAATAAATAAATAAATAAATAAATAAGTAAATAAATAAATAAATAAATAAATAAATAAATAATAAATAAATAAATAAATAAACAAATAAATAAATAAATGGCGTGTGGCCTCCGGAGAGGCCTGGTAAAGGTCTTCCGATTTAACGCCTGATAGCCGAACTGCGCGTCTGTGAGAATGGAGCCCTATCTATCACTAATTCTAATGCGGAAAAAGGCACACACAACCAGGCTCCGAACCATTGGAATTAACTAATGAAAGTTAACGTCCCCAACCCGGCCTGAAATCGAACTCGGGAACCCTTGGACCAAAGGCCAGCAAGCTAACCATTTAACTATGGAGCCGGATATTCATTGAAATAATCACACTGTGCAGGAAAATATCCTTGTGGAGGTGGTAGAATTAACACGCACGGCATCTCCTACCTGTCATAAGAGACCACTGAAAGCCGCGCCAGTGGCTCTTAACTTGGGATCATTCATTGCCGACCACGGGACCATTAGGCGACCCCTGGCATGGACCGAAAATATCAATTTTCACTTTATGTTTTATTTATTAGTAGAACTCATTGGCAATAAGTTCTCGAAGTTTCAAGGATGGACTCGCATACGAAGTACCTGAAAAATATAATTAAATGTATGACGCGACCTTCCTGCCACGCCCACGTTTGAAGAAACACTTCAATAATAGCTCGGTGAACAATGATTCCGAGGATTATGTTCAAGCAAACTTGCACGGGATACATCTAGAAGTCTGTGATACATACTCTTTGGTTTCATAGATTATCTGTGCCTCTGTTACATAACTGACAAACAATACCAGTCCAGCTGCTTTGTTTATGATTCTTGCTTTGCCTTGTGCTGCTGACAGAGATTTACGCAAGTGTTCGATTCTGTCATCATTCTGCAATGCCACGGTCACAAAGAGTGTATAGAAGACTGAGGTTATGTCGACGAAACGTATCCACGAAATGTCATTGTAATATTTGTCCCAAATGGAATATTTTTTTTTGCTAGGGGCTTTACGTCGCACCGACACAGATAGGTCTTATGGCGACGATGGGATAGGAAAGGCCTAGGAGTTGGAAGGAAGCGGCCGTGGCCTTAATTAAGGTACAGCCCCAGCATTTGCCTGGTGTGAAAATGGGAAACCACGGAAAACCATTTTCAGGGCTGCCGATAGTGGGATTCGAACCTACTATCTCCCGGATGCAAGCTCACAGCCGCGCGCCTCTACGCGCACGGCCAACTCGCCCGGTCAAATGGAATATAATAATTCATTTTACACAAATAAAGTGTAAAATATGCGGTAAATTAAGAAGTAGTACAAAATATTTCACTTGGAGGGAATAATATGGATACATACTTTACTACCTTACAACTATTTTTCTACTACGTCGTAGCGCTTCCCTATGTATTTTGTTTGTCTAACACTTTCGTGTGTGATGTCTTTGCTCACTGAAGTTGTTTGAATTAATTAGGTGTCGTTTTCTTCATGTTGCTCATTCGTTTTGTGCCCTAATTCCTTCATTAAATAATATATTTATTGGTCCAGGGATCATGCTATTTTCCTTCAAACAAACAAGTAATATAGTTATTGGTCCAGGGATCATGCTATTTTTCTGTTTGAACTGCCCGCGCTAGTCATATGGACACAAAGATAATGACAATTCACAGACATAGCACTCCCATTCATCGGTGCAAACCCTGGACCTCAAGAAAGAAACAAAAGACCGCGCCAGCAGCGGAATACAACATAAACGAGTCCTATCTACGGCCCGTAAGTACTGTACCAGGAAAAGTTGTCGGCATAAGGAGCATGAGAGAGGTCTTAGGTAATGTTCGGTCCTTAGAAGCCGGTACAGAGAAAGGAGATCGCAGAGCGAAATAATAGATGTTATTTTGCAAAATTAAATTTTATTCAAATCACTTGGCCCATAAATAACTTCATTATTATCTCGCATTGAAGAGTAGAAATTAACTGGAAATATCTTCTGTTAAGTATATTCTTGAATGTTTCATTGGATATTTTGAATTCTGTAAAATTCTTGCAATAAATGAAATTTGAAAATGAACTAATTTTCTTCATGAATTTTGGTAAAGTTGGTATCACCTCTTGAATGTTCTGGAATAAACACTTGTAGTCTTTGAAGATTATTATCTTGTAAGACCTACACTCTCTCTAAATCATTCACTGATAATGCCTACAGTCTTTTTAAGTTAAGCACCTCACATTATTATTTGAATAACCTACAGTTTCTCTAAGATGACCTTAAATCTCTTAAAGTCTGTTTAACTTATCACTTTAAATTAATTATCACTTGAAATTAATGCCGTAGGCATTCCTGGTACAGTACGTATACATATTTATCTAGATATTTCCCTAGTAACGACGGTATTTCTTAATTTACCGCGGATTTTTCAGTTTATTGGTGTGAAAGCAATTATTATGTTCCATTTGGGACAAATAATACAGTGACATTTCGTGGACACCTTTTGTCTACATAACCGAAGACTGGATAAACTGCGTTTGCAGAAGTTAGTGAAAGCAAGACGTGAGGAGCAAACCAGCAATGAGGTTAGGTCCGAAGGCAGAATATCTTCTGAAAATGTGATCTCGACTCCTAGCTGCTCCAGGCGAAAAATTAGTGAGTTGAACAGCGAATACAACAGTGGTGAATTTCGGTACACTTGATTTCGATTAATTGATCTTGAATTATTTACTGCAGCAGTGAAGTTTTCTTTTGTTTGCAAGACATGTGGTAGTGATAACATTCAGCTGATAGATGATGGTACGAGAGTGGGCTTGGTGGCCAATCTGCATATTGTATGCAAAGAATGTGATGCTGATACTTCATTCAAAACTTCTAAGTGTAATAAGTGGTATTATTGTCCCCGTCAAAATTGCGCTTTCCGCGTAAATAATTATATTTCTTCCAATAGCCAGTGCCATTCATACGATATGTGTTAATTTCGAGATATTAGTGGTGACATATTCTTATCTCATTAGCTAGGTGTGTGGCGAGCTGAAGTTATTTTGTTTTATTTGCCTTTTCACCCTCTGCAATAAAGTGTGTGTGCCAGATCATGTGATACGCTGGCTCAGCTCAAGGCTAAACTTGTATCTGTTGAGTGTGCGTGACGTGGAACATTCTCTGAAGCAAGTGAACCCATTATGGGAAGCATTTTGTAAAAAAACGCTAATCGTAATGTTTCAAATGCCACACCTCCAACCTCCTGGATATTTAACCCCAGTGAAACTGTCTAAACTTTCCCTTAT
Organism: Anabrus simplex; assembly: GCF_040414725.1. NCBI lineage: Eukaryota > Metazoa > Arthropoda > Insecta > Orthoptera > Tettigoniidae > Anabrus > Anabrus simplex. The sequence continues at coordinate 1,123,762,117 of NC_090266.1, read as the reverse complement.
TATTCCAAACGTCTTGAAATAGTCATCGAAGAGCCAAGTTCAATCTCGTGTGAAAAGTGAAATATTTATTCTGGTCAATCAATCTATCAGTCACTATTGATCTGCATTTAGGGCAGTCGCCCAGATGGCAGTTTCCCTATCTGTTGTTTTCCTAGCCTTTTCTTTAAAGGATCGCAAAGAAATTGGAAATTTATTGAACATCTCCCTTGGTAAGTTATTCCAATCCCTAACTCCCCTACCTATAAATGAATATTTGCCCCAATTTGTCCTCTTGAATTCCAACTTTATCTTCATATTGTCATCTTTCCTACTTTTAAAGACATCACTCAAACATATTCGTCTACTGATACTTGGAATAAAGGTTGGCTCATGCGTTCATGAACGTACCATTTGTTGATAATTTTCGCTGTTTTCAGTACCTTTCCTATTTTTCTAAATCTATGCTACATGTTGTTCTTACCTTAATTATTTTTTTCGGTCTGGCTACTTGTCGTTAATTGATTACAAGTTTTCTTCGACGTGCAATCATGTCACAGGTTAAACGAACTCTGTTCGTATATTTTCCTTCTCTTCTTCGCTGCCTTACGTCATTCCTTTTTGGTTTTTGATTGGTTACAGCACCTTAACATGACTGCTTACGTCACTGGCAACTTTTCTCTTGATTGGTACCGAAAGTGTATCCTTCCGCGCTTTCTTGCCCTTCATTGGTTCCTTTCGTTATTTGCATTTAGTATTTGTTATATTTATTAATTTTAAATTTGTAAAGATATTCTTTCTGGGCTCCCTCTTTCTTATTATTTTGTTATTTTTTGTTAAGATTTCCATGCACAGTTTGTAAATTACTTCTGTTAGTTTTGCAGCACTATGTTGCGACCCTTCTGGAATCTTCCTTAGTGCTATTTAAGGGACAAGCCTAAGGGAATGCTTCGCCTTCACATTCCGGGTCTGGCCGCTGGTGTTCTACCGCAGCTCCTATGCTGTACTTTTATTAGCAACATACTCGCTGCACGCATAATGGACCAGCGACTTTTCGTCAGCGTGCACCACCCTGCAATCCACTCGAGGTCATTTACCTCGCCTTCTTCGCTCATGTGTGGTGCGCTCCAAGCATGACTGTCAACCAGCTAGCTGCACTGATGTGGCCCCTGTCGGCCTTGTGTTTTCTATTTGGATATGTAAACAACACCAGCCTAGGGTTTGGTCTTTTTGCACCAAGATCTACTGAACTTTTTAATGACCATTTTAGCTAATTGTATCTATGGACACGTTTTATCTGTATGTAGGCTGGTTCGTCTACAAAACATATTAACTGCAGCTCTTTAATGAATAATGAAGTTACTGGACAAAAGGTCCCTTTTTCTTTGAACTTATTACTCCCCGGCGGAGAATTGTGTACTAAAATTCAATTCAAGAACTGTTGCGCTATAGCGTAAAATGTTCTCATCAAAATTTCCTACATTAAACCTTGTTATTTTTTAGCTTTAATCTTACTATTTGTTTATAATTATTCAACTTAATTCGGTCTGGTTTTTAACCAGCCTTCAAAGTAATTCAATTATTCAGATATTGTACTCTAATTTTCGTAGCTGTCGTAAGACAACATTCTTGCTTATTTGCCTTTTATTCGCACAGCCATGGCAACCTTTTCGCTCAAGGCCAAGTGCTGAAATATAATGTTAAAACATTTATTATTGTTAAAATTTTCCTAGTTCTTGTTGTTATTTCTACATTATTTATATAATAAATTTTGTAACTGCAGATCTCCTTTCTTATTTCCTGAGAAATCTTGGAAACCCCCTCCGGCTTTTCCACTGTTTTCTGCAAAGGTGATAAAACATTTTGTATTACTGTTGGTGACTTTAATATAAATAAATTAGAACAGAGTCATATATCTACTGAGCTTCAGAATCTTTGTGGGTGTTATAATCAGAGTTCATGTAACACTGCCTTTCCTACTAGAATGTCAATGTCATTGACAACTAATACACTTATAGATCATTTTTACGTAAACAGAGTCTGCAAATATAAAATATGTAACATAATAAGTGATCTGAATGATCACAATTTATTAATCTTGGATATTAATGTTACACCCAAAATGAATACACAAAGAAATTATGTAATGCAACCTACAAAATACCATATCCCATCTATGGAAAAATACATGTCTCAAACGCCATTAACTATAAATGAAAAGGATAGCTCGGATATCATTACAAATAAATTAATGACATATTTTAAAGAAAGTACTGCTTTAGTTAAAAATGAAAGTCCTAATCTAAATAAGAAAGTTAGACCCTTTAGCCCATGGTTTACTTCAGAGCTGTTAAATTTAATCAAACAAAAAACTTATATTATAAAATTAAAATACAAAAGATGAGATTTAGTATGGGATGTGGCTATATTTCACAGCAGTTAATACAAGACTATAAAAACATACGTAACAGGGTTACTAGATTGAAAAGAGATTTACAAAATAATTGTTATATCAATAAGTTAAACAGCACGAAGTCGAAAGTTATTAATAATATTTTAACAACTAATAACTGTAATAATGAAGAAATAAATTGAAAGTAAATGATAAGTTGGTGACTGACTCTAGTCAAATTTCTACTATATTTAATGACTATTTCAGTGATATGTGTCTGTCTTTAGCTAAGAACATTCCTCAGTGTAATTACCCTCACCTTGAACCTAGCCCATATAATTCCTTATTTTTAACCCCTACTAATGAAATTGAAAAAGATAATTAATAATCTTAAAAACAGTTGTAGTGTTGACTGTTTTGGTATTAGTAATATTCTTATAAAGAGACTCTCTAAATTTCTTATACCTCACATCACAAAATTAGTTAACAAATCTCTATCAGAAGGTAAAGTACCAGCCAAACTTAAAATCTCCAGAGTTGTACCAATCTATAAAGGCATGGATAAATTTAATGTAAGTAATTACAGTCCAATCTCGGTACTACCTCCTTTATCTAAGATTTTAGAACAAGTGGTTAAAAATATGAATAGATTTTTGTTAAATAATAAATATTTTTTATCAATTTTAGTATGATTTCCTACCTCACTCGAGTACCAGTATTGAGGATATTATTATTAAACTACAACAAGCTCTAGACTCAGGTATGTTAGCAGCTGGTTTATTATAGGTCTTAAAAAAGCTTTTGACACAGTTGATCATAAAATTCTATTACATAAATTAGAAGTAGCAGGCATTAGGGTTATTGCATTGGATTGGTTTGTTGATTACCTCTCTAATAGGGAGCAGTTTGTTACATGTAATAATACTCAGAGTAATGTAAAGGTGATCTTAATTGGTGGGCCTCAGGGTTCTGTGCTGGAGCCTTTAATGTTTCTTATCTTCATTAATGATATTGGTCACCTTAAATTAAATGGAAGACTATCCATTTTTGCTGATGACACTAATCTTTTTTATACAGGCTCTAGCAATCATGAACTTGCACAAAATATGCAGCAGGATATTCGATTACTTGAAACATGGCTTAATTCCAACCGATTAACTATAAATCTAACAAAAACAAACTACATAACTTTTCACAAACCTTTATATGTATAAAATTTGGATAAAAATTTGCTTTTCTTCAATCACAGAGTAATGAAAGTGCACAGTACTAAATTCTTAGGACTGATTATATATGAAAATCTGTCGTGGAGTAATCACGTGGAGACTATTTGTAATAAAATTATCCCTGTGATTGGTATCCTCAGTAGATTGCGACATAAGTTCTCTCGTGTGTTGTTGAAGGGTATTTACTATTCTCTTATTGAAAGCCACATCTCTTATATGATACATGTCTGGGCATGCTGTAATAATGTAATATTTGGAAAGGTAAAGGTCCTTAGGAAGAGAGCACTAAAAATAATTTTCATACTGCCCATTCTGACACCGACTAAAGGTCTGTATAAACATTGCAATATATTATCACTTCTAAACCTCCGCATAAAGGCTTCTATAATTATGATCTATAAAATTCAAAACAAATTACTCCACTCAAACATATCAGTAACTACCAATTCACAGATTCATAATTATGAAACAAGAATTATTTATAATACTAGCAAATGTACCCGTGCTTCGCTACGGCGTTCAACATTGTATTCGAATATCGAAGTAAACAGTGTACATGCAGTAAATAAGATTGTTTTAAAATTGCATCTCTCTTAGCGTTATGCGAGAAAGAGCATGGGGATGTCCCCATACGTTGTTTCCAATGTAAAGTGTTTGTTACGGATTTGTGATATAACGGCAGGCTCACTTGCCTACTGCCATTCACAATCGAGTTGGGAAGTTTACATTATAATTGGAGGCCCCATTGCCTACTGCGCGGTCACAATCAAGTTGGGAGTGTTCGTTACAATGGCAGGCCCCATTTCCTACTCCCAAACAGATTACAGTCGAGGAGATTTTATTATAATGGCAGGCAAATTCCCTACCACCATTCAAAATTGAGTTGTGCCGTTATCATTATAATGTCAGGCCGATTTTCCTACTGCCAGCCAGCTTACTGCCAGTCACACCAAGTTGGTGAGTTTCCATCAAAATAGCAGGCCACTATGCCTAATGCTAGTCACATTTTAGATGAGGACATTTGTTTATAATGGCGGGCAACCTTGCCTTCTGCCAAACACAATCGGGTAGGGAAGTTTTACACAAAACTGCATGTTCACTTGCCTTCTGCAAGTCAAATCGAGAAGCGAACTATTCATTACAATTGTAGACCTTCCTTACTAATGACAGTTACACAGGAATTGGAGAAGGGCCCTTTTATACAGCCAGTCAAAGTCGGTGTGGGAGGTACTGATTACATTAGCAGACCCACCCTTTCTCGATCGCTACAAATCGACATCAGTGAATATATATAGATCGACATACGAAAGTATATGCGTGGTTACAATATTGAAGACCTTGATTTACAGATTAACTGCTACTAAACGTACGTCATATCGACAAAGAATTATACTATAAGACACGCCGGATTTAGTGCCCTAAATGGCTGTTCCTATGATATGTCATCTATTCTAGGGTCAGACTGAGTTAGAAACGTGGAACAGGGTAACGTTTTTGTAAGATTATCTCACATTACATTACTTTTCGGATAATTATGTGACAGCTACATACATAGCATTTGGCTCACATATGGCTACTGGGTGGGCCAATTTTCGTGAAGAGTTTGAAGATTCTGTATTTCATGTAAGTAATCGAAAGTATGAATTATGCTTGTGAAAATTCCAAACTGACTTAACATCGATTAATAGAGAAAAATCAAGCGTAAAAGGGATACAGATATGGCAAAAAGTCATAAGACCAAGGTTGTAGATCATTCCAAATTGAACGGAGATTGTGCAATCTGTTATGTGATAGGAATTTCCGAAGGTCTGCACCATCATTAAAATTGCCTGCATATTTTGATATTCTTCGGGGATAAAAAGTGAAAAGTGTAATAATCTAGGATGTTTTCCGTTCGTTACAGGCTAAAACGTATAATTTTGTCAAATTTCAATTATCTTCTTTTTTTCTTCTGGCAGATTATGCCGCAATCTGGATTTTGGGCAAGGCGGTTAAAAATTAGGACTTTCAGGAAACTAAACAAAAAATTGTGCAGATGGTCATTATTACCCCTTTAATGGAAAGCTGTACGAAAATTTCGCCAAAATAGTCAGTGTAGTGGCACACAGTCGTTACGATTTGATTTATATAAATAAGGAATCTGCTCCATGTAAAACACCTTTGTGGCTATGTCCGCTGGACTTAACCTGCAAAACTGACCATTCATGGTATCTCCCTTATTAATCCTCCTGACGAAAAAATGCACATGAAAAAATGGTTTAGAGGTGGAATTCCATCACGTTTGGTCGATTTCCAGTCAGGTTGGTCTTGTTCTGTATATATTGTGGAAGAGTAAAATCACCATTTCGGTTCCCTATAAACCGCCAGTCCATTCCGGAACATGAAATGTTATTTACGTTTAATACCTACCTTTGGACAGGTGGATGCTAAATATAAATTTTGGTTCGAATGTCTTCAGTAGTTTTCCAGTTGTAAGGAATACGCTTTACACGCACCCGGTCGTGAGTTAAGTCCGATGGGACTTGTATAGAAAAACGGTCCGTTAATGATATCTCCCTTATTAATCCTCGTATCGAAATGATGCACATGAGAAAAAAGGTTTAGAAATTAATTTCTACCAAGGCAGGTAGATTTAAATTAACGTTGGTTGTGTATATTTTGTGGAAGTGTAAAATCCAGTTTCTGTTTCGTATAAACCCCCAGTCAGTTCAGGGATTTAGAAACAATATTTGCCCTAAAACCTGTCAAGGACAGGCGTATTCTAAATATGAGTCTTGGTGGAAATACATCCAGTAGTTTGTAGCACTCGCGTACATACGGCGTAATTAAGGAAGAAAATAATACAGTTAAGAAAGTTGAAACTAATAGAAAATGTATTATAACTGAGGACAGCCGGATAACGACAAATATGTAAATGCCAAGTGAATGTATTGGAAAATCAAATGCCCCTCAATAAATTATGCTAGTGTGAGTTATGGATATAATAAAGCGGTGACAGAGGAGAAATTTAGGTCCAGTGATTCCTAGGTAAACAAATAATAATAAGATGACTAATGGTGTTATTACTTAATCTATTCGGGGGCGGTTATAACAACCAACGATATTCCGCCAATATCCCGCAGGTAGGCCGATTGACGCCCATCTTGTCTTCTACCCAAGGAACAACCACGAATTTAAAAGCATGATGAGAAAAATGGCAATACGTTACTTCCCTGCTGGCATGCAGTCAGAAACTTTGCCATGGTAACCTGTAGGTTCGTTGTCGGTCTGTCTGTCACTCAATGCAGAGCATGATACCAGCGGACAATTGTAAATTTCTCCGTCATGTGAAGAGTAAGGTAAATTATGAACATAACGAAAGTTGTTTATAATGAAGAGACGTTTCCCGTACGGTGAACGAAGTTTACAGAAAATCAATAGTATAAGAGACAATGGAGGAAAACCATTCTGGTTTTCCTATAAACCCCCCGTCTTTTCAAAGATTTTAAAATGATATGCATATCGAAACCTTCCCCGGGATGAGTATACTCTAAATATGAAGTTTGGTTGAGATCTATCTAGCCGTTTCGACGTGATGGTGGAAAAACCATTCTGGTTTTCCTATAAACCCCCCGTATATTCAAAGATTTTAAAATTATATACATATCGAAACCTTTCCCGGGATGAGTATACTCTAAATATGCAGTTTGGTTGAGATCTATCCAGCCGTTTCGACGTGATGGTGGAAAAACCATTCTGATTTTCCTATAAACCCCCCGTCTATTCAAAGATTTTAAAATGATATGCATGTCGAACCTTCCCCGGGATGAGTATACTCTAAATATGAAGTTTGGTTGAGATCTATCTAGCCGTTTCGACGTGATGGTGGAAAAACCACTCTGGTTTTCCTATAAACCCCCCGTATATTCAAAGATTTTAGAATGGTATGCATATCAAAACCTTCCCCGGGATGAGTATACTCTAAATATTAAGTTTGGTCGAGATCTATCCAGCCGTTTCGACGTGATGGTGGAAAAACCATTCTGGTTTTCCTATAAACCCCCCGTCTATTCAAAGATTTTAAAATGATATGCATATCGAAACCTTCCCCGGGATGGGTATGCTCTAAATATGAAGTTTGGTTGAAATCTATCCAGCCGTTTCGACGTGATGTTGGAACAGACAAACAAACAGACAGACAAACAGACAAACAGACAAACAGACAAACAGACAAACAAACAGACACGAAACGTAAAAACCACCGATTCGGTCTTGAGTTGACCTAAAACGGATAAATATCTGAAAAATTGGCAAAACAAAAGAAATTACAGACAGCGGACCCCCTACAATTTTATTTATATAGATTCACTACAATCAGATTCATTCCACTAGTTATGGTCAAAATTCTCTTTGACATTTTTCTATAACTATGTATAACTCGCTTCCAAAAAATGTTACCAACTTTATCTATCTTCAAGAGTAATGTAACTAAATACTTGAAGTAGTATGGTAATTATGGTTAGGAAGCTTTGTCCTATCTTATCTATTACATCATGTTAAATTATATACTTACTGTATTTTATTTTGAAATTACGTTGTGAATATAGCTGCCATTGTAATTTATTTGTATTGCACCAAGAAGAGTCTGGGCTCAGGTACTTATATTGAAATGAAATTAAAAAAGATCCTCGCATACCAACTCCCCTTGTTCATTAATGATGCCTGGAATATCCTTGGAACCTGTTTCTGCCTTAAAGTACCTTTACACACCCTTCCATTTTTCACTAAAATTAGTATCGCCACCAACTATGCTTGCCATCATGTTATCCTTAGCTGACTTCTTTGCTAGATTCAATTTCCTAGTAAGTTCGTTCAATTTCTTCTTACATCCATAGCCATTTCTAACTCTATTTCTTTCCAACCTGTACCTCCACGGATGTTTCTTAGTTTTTATTTGTCAGTTTCTGCTCATATTTACTTCGTTCAGGAGAGGACTACAGACCCAGGATCGAACGACAGAACCAGCTGTACAATGTCATCTGTAATTCCAAGAGGACCATTTCAGTCAACGTGGGATTCATCATCAACTACGAGCATATGGCACTAAACATGTAAGTGTCGGCAGCATCGAAGGAAGGACACGAGGGGCAAAGGAACCTAGCACACCGCAGACGGGAATCGAGTTTCATCATAAAATTTAAGTACAATTTTGTAATATTATCTGTCCATCTATTTAGAAAATTTAACGATCTTCTTCAGTAGAATTGTAGTTCCATTAGTTATGAGTAGTTTTGATATATTTTCTTACTTCATTCTTACCCAGGTACAGGTAAATTTGTGAGTGAACATGTGTGAGTTCTATTAGACTAGAAGTACAGTAGTTTTTCTTCTGAAATGTTACTACTGCAGTGTAATTGCTAAAAATAAGTCTCTAATAATCATTACCCTCCCGAATAAATGAGAATTTAAAGAATCATTTCTGAATTTCATGAAACAATGTGGGATAAATACTAGGTTGTAATTCATTCACTGTATTGCCGCCCTATAATGCCGATTGTGTCATCTTCTAGAAATATTTATTTCAGACGTCGATTGTAGACTTAAAACAATGCAGTAAAGGAAGTAACACAATTTAAATCATGTTATATTATTTCATCTTCTAACTCTCTTTATTTACACCTAGTTTTTCTTTTAGTTTCAGACATAATAATATTCAGTTCTACAAATAACTTTACTGCTGTGACCCCGTGTTGACTTGAAATCCTGAAGCGTTCAAACTTAAATGCAAATTAATGAACGTCTATCAAAGATATTATGGATCTCTTATCAAGATATATTTTAAATTAAGGGATTTTTATTCACAACAACGTTCATTTTAAGATTTTATGAATATAACGGTTGGTTCCCACGAACTTTATCATCAAGAGTTCAATGAACAATTCAACCAGTTTTATTGATTATATTACTTACAACTTTAACAAAGTTTGCCAATATCTTATTTTGAATGTCCAAGCATACAAAAGTTTTTTAATGTGTACCTCCAATTTGACAATGTAATTTTTGTATTCTGATATATTATTGTACTTTATTCTAGCTGATGATGTCCCTTAGGGGACGAAACATGTACTAGATGTAATAAATTATATATGTATTAAATGGGCGGATCATTTTGTACCGGGCGGTACACCTCCACGCCGCTGGTTCAAATATTGCGCCAATTTAAACTCCTCTACAGGAGAAGTTTGGAACCTTGAAAAATGAACTAATTCTACTATTTCTTAAAAGATGTCACTACGGTAAATGGTGTAATTTTGAAATTTTCTGAACTGTGTTTATTCCGACGTGTTTTTGTTTACTATCTAGCAAGAAGGGTGGACGTCCTCTTCTAGATGTCACTACTTAAAAATTATAACCGTACACCCTGGTGCGAAGTGGACGAACTGTTTTTGAAGAAAATTTTGTATCTATAAGTTTGTTCTTTGTTAAATTTCTTTCTTTCATTTTTTGGGTTGGCAATATTGATCTCTGTTTGCGCCAGTTTTAAATTTAGCCAATCCTAAATTTTCTAAATTAATTTTCCACCAATCCTAGATTTCTTCCTCAGTTTTGACTTGTAATCTTTAGCCGACCAATAAAAGTTTGTGGGCGGGTTATTATCATTCATGAAAGGTCTCGAATGTTCCACGAGGGTATATAAACTGCTGATGTTCTTGTCTCGGTGCCACTTCAGTAACACCTTTCTTAGTGTGTGAATATATAGCAGGGGGCGGGAAGCGCCTCTTTCTTCAAGCAGCAGTTCATCTACAAGGTAATGGCCGGTTAACATCTTTTCTTGCTAGCTCAGCAGTTTAACTCTCGGGGAGGGTTCGAAACCTTTAGTATGTTACCTACCCTTTTAAAATGTAAATTCTTTCCTGTCTATCTACAAATTACAAATCTGTAAAGCGGGGATAGAGAGTGCTTCACCCTCTCGAACTCCCCTTCATTTTTGAAAGACGAGGTGACTACGTTTTCATAACCGTTCTTCTCTTCTTTAATATAGTAAGTTTTCTCATACGTGTCACCTTCCTAGATTGGGATTAGCCCCTGTATTATCGGGCTAGCGCCACATAGGTTTTTTGACACAAACGTTGTGTAGGAGTGCAAGTTATCGCCTCCATTCAATCTTGTATTATGGGCCAGTAATTTAACCTGATGTTTTGTGTTCCTCATATAAAGGCCCTGTAGGTTGGGTATCAAATACCCCTGTTTCTTAGTGTGCCTTGAGGGCAGTCTGAAATTAAGGTTGTAGCCTTTGATAGGCTGGTAATATTGAGAGCGGTTCTGCTCTTTTCTTTAACATTGTAATTAGGAGCAAGTGCTCCTCGTACTTAGGGGTTTTCTGCCCTTCAGCTATGGTGGTTGTGAGCTGAGAGCTCAGGAATTAAACTTGGGGCTCGAAGCCCAAATCTTGTAACGACTGTAATCTGTAAATTCTTATATTGTTGATCTGCTACTTGGTACCTGTTACACCTTTGTTATTTGTTGTCATTTGTTGATTTTGGAAAAGAAAATATAACCTTTGTTAAAGTTTTAAATTAACTTTAATTCTGTAGTTGAGACCTATTCCCGCCCGCACCTTCTTTCACCTCTAACTACCACGGATAACTCCGTAACACATTTAAATATAATATTTAAGTTAATCTTAAATAATCGTTACTTGATTTTATAGTCAATATGAGATTATCTCAAATGAAGCTGTTAAAGCTTCTTACATGTATTAATTTACTGTCTGTATAAACTATGCTTTATGATTATATGAAAACGTTTTGCCAGTTTGTCATTATTCATTCTGTTCAAATGTCCGAAAAACAACAATACTCCTTTTGTGAGTCTGTTATTAATTCATCCTGTGTCCAAAAAATTTCAAACGTCTCCTCCTTGCAGCAGTTCGCCTATTGATCCAAATTCCATTTATTTATTTTTTGTATGGGGACGACAATTTTCTTAATAATTTTACATTCTTGTCTTTCAATATCTGCAATTTTAGAATGACCTCCTAAAGTTAAGGTTTCGGAAGTTTTGAGGCCCTTTCTGTATTGGCCAAACTGTCTAATCCCGAAGGATGAAGTATTTCTTCAATATATCTAAAAAGAAAATTATACCTGAGAAATTGTCGCACACGCCGTTTCAATTTTATCTTTCTTTCACTTTTGCTAAAAATTGTGCATATACTTGGTTTCCTCGAATGATATCTAAAGGCCTGCCTGTGATCCTATTCTGTGTAATGTCTCGATAGCGTAGGGCCTACCTAGTTTCCTCCTTGTTCTTAGATCATCTGCGAAAGCCAAGCATTTAACTTTGAATTCATTCCAACCAGTCCCGATGGTTATGCCTGTGATATCATTTTCCCCATTCTTGCTTCTGCGGATCTTCAGAATCATCTTCAGATTCCATATCTGTTCAGCATACGAATGTCCTTACCTGAAACCCGCTTGATATTCACCGATCAAATGATCTGTTTGTTTCTCTAGTCGGTTTAGGAGGGCTGTAGATAAAACCATACAAGCAGCTGATAGTAGGGATAGACTTATGTGCCGGGTTGTGTGGCTCAGACGCTTGAGGCAATGGCCTTCTGACCCCAACTTGGCAGGTTCGATCCTGGCTCAGTCCGGTGGTATTTGAAGGTGATCAAATACGTCAGTCTCGGTGTCGGTAGATTTACTGGTACGTAAAAGAACACTTGTGGGACTAAATTATGGTACTGTCCCACTAACGACTTTTTACGGTTTTCGGAAACGAAGAGGTGCCGGAATTTCCGGCAGGAGTTATTTTACATGCCAGCGAATCTACTGACACGAGGCTGAAGTATTTGATTACCTTCAAATACCATCGGACTGAGCCAGGATCGAACCTGCCACGTTGGGGTCACATACCTGCCAACCCTTCCGATTTACCCGGAAACTTTCCGATTTTTAACTCGTCTTCCGATTTTCCGATTTATTTTTACTTCTTCCTATTTTTGACCAATATAACCTCTAGTACGGCCAATACTCTTCCCCTAGGATAAACGATAAATTCTTATGTGCTTGTGTAATTTACGAAACCTCATTTTGAAGCGTATTTATTTGATGCCTTATTTCGTGAGTGTTTCGTCCGTCGCCTTCCTGTATCGTGTTTCCCGCTCACCAGGCGTACGCGCTAGCGACTCAGTTAATCTGGACGAAAGAATGAGTTTGTTACTGTGTTGTTCGCGAGCTGTTAACATCGTTTCTGTGCGTAGTTTCGTCGGAGTTGTAGTCCACGTGTGTTTTCTTGCATTCCTATGTTTCCTCCCTCTGCCAAAGTCGTATGTTAATAATGTATGGGACATACCCGGTATTGAATTGTTTTGCCTGTGGTAGTTTCGCGTATTTAAGTGCATAATTTTAATGAGTTGAATGTCTTTAAGGGGTGTCAGTGACAGTTTCTGGTAGTTTCTTTTCTTGTTATGGCCAAAAAGTGTAACAAATGTTATCTCCAAGTGTTTCCGTTCATTTTACCGTCTGATAAAGGAAACTGCCTTATTTTCTCGCGTAATTAACGCCCTTACATAATTTACGCATCCCAATATTTTTGGGTCCAAAGTGGAGAAAAAGAAATGTTCACGTATTTGACGCACCTACGAAGTACAACTTCGAACATCCATCACGCAGCTCCGGATGTCAACTTCTCAAGTAGCAGGGTTCCTATTGCGAAAGCGAGCATTCCAAATACAGGGAAACGTGCTGTTATTAGCAGGCAGGAAATCCCACTGCACTAGTTTTACGAATGTTTCGGGTACGGCACATTCTGTGATCTCAAAATTGTTTGTCATTCCACAGTATTCGAGTAATACTGCATCATACAAAGTCGCGGTGATCAATTACGCCGAAACATACGAGAATAGGGCAGCGGGCCGCAAGTATACTGTGTCCGAATGGAACGTGCGCTACTGCGAGAACAGAAGTGCACTTCAAGCGGCCAATTAGTCTCGCAGAGCATTTCGCGGACCAAAAAGCGGCAAGTTTCCGCAAGTAGAGGACGCCAATCAGTTTCCATATGCCACAAAGTCTAACATTCGATGAGAAAGGGATATCGAGTGTTATCGTACCTGTTACCGGAAGCAAAAAACAGCGATGTACTGCAATGCTTGCTGTAATAGCTGATGGGAGAAAACTTGCGCCTTACATTGTTCTAAAAGGAAAAACAATGCCTAAACTAAAGCAAACTTTCCGCGAGTGATGCACGTTCGTATTCAAGAAAAAGGGTGGATGGACACGCCACTCGTACAAGATTGGATACGAACGGTTTGGGTAATGTAGCAGGGTCCCTCCTTCTATGCCCGGCCCTTCTCGTGTTGGACAGTTTTCTTTTTTTGCCAGTATGTCATTATTATTACATTGCATTAATTGTACTTTTATTACCGGTAGTTCATGTTTATTTTACTTCAGGTCGTATTGTCAGCTCGTACCGGGAAGAATGTTTTCCGGTTTCGGTACGTCAAACCCACTTGTCCAACTTGCCTTATTTGACTTTTCAGAAAAAATCTCACGCCGGAATTTTACGCCAAATGACGATAACCGCAAATGAGTTGAATCAATTGAGTTTATATTACATTTGGTGTGTCTTTAAAATGAAAATGAATTGTAAATAATTTGTAAATATCTGAATTCTTTGAATAATTTACGCATCCGAAGTTTTCGCCTGTATTTTTCGTCAAAAAATTGCGTCAATTACTCGAGAAAATACGGTATTATGCATTTTGTTGAGTGTGTTGGTGTGACATAAATATTATTTTTCGCATGTAAGTGTCATAAATGAGAATGATTAGGTACATTTTCTTGTAACCATTTTTGTGTTTTCTTAGTTGAAGATTTTAAATTTAATTGTCAATTCACATTGTAACTGTAGATATGTATGCCTTTTATACTGACCGTTTTTCACCTAGACCGTGGTGGAATATATGTGATGAAATCCAAGAATTAAAAATCTTCCTATTTTTGGTTTCTAAAAGTTGGCAGGTATGGGGTCAGAAGGCCTGCGCCTCAATCGTCTGAGCCTGGGACAGTTACTTTTGCCTCACTTGAATTGAAAATTTTCCGTCCTGTTTTTCATTGAAACAATATGTTGGTATTATTGTGAGTGGTCTGGTATGGCGTAGAAAAGAAATTATCCAGAAAGTTGGCCGTGCGTTTAGGGTCGCGTAGCTGTGATAGTGGGTTTGAACACCACTGTCCGAAGCCCTGAAGATAGTTTTCCGAGGTTTCCCATTTTCACACCAGGCAAATGCTGTGGCTGTGCCTTAATTAAAGCCATGGTTGCTTCGTTCCAACTCCTAGCCCTTTCCTATCCCATCGTCTCCGTAAGACCCATCTGCGTCGGTGCAACGTAAAGCGCAATTTGTAAATTAAAAAAATGGAAATGAAATTGCCTTTGCGAGAGGAGAGAAAGTAAGAATGAAGTAATCCTCGCAGAGTGGCCCAATCTAACGGGGTCATTTGGAAGTGTTTCTCAATAGGGGACTCGCTAGTCTCGTGCAACTCGCTGAGACCGATATTGGCGACCATGCTACCTGATGCTATACAGGCTTAGGCTCGTCCCTGCTGGAGTACATTACGCCGCGCTGTCCGGTAGGGAGTTGCCATAGGAAAGCAAACCCCCTGAGTTTGATTCAAAGCCAGTAGCGTTTATTGGTCCGTTGAGAAGCATTAGTACAGCGAGCGACCAAAGAAGGTTGATTTTAACATGTTTATTAAACTAAAACATTAGCAGTAAAGAGGACAAATTAAGTGCAAAATGAGTGGGAGTTGTGGAACCCTGCAACAATGGCACGCACCGCCCCGCCCCTGTTACATATCAGAATATGACTCAAAATTGGAAAATGAAGCAACTAACAGATGTAATGGACAAACCTGGCATTCAAATTCTAGCATTACAAGAAACTCGATATGGAGATCAAGATTGCTTTGAATCAGGAAATTATAGATTCCACAAAGGACTGTCGGCAATGTCCACATTCACTGAACCTCCACAATATGGCACAGTATTCGCAGTGCTAAATTTCACATCTCCTTCCGAAAGAATTTCGATTAAATTGAGAAACAAGGAATTTACATTATTATTATTATTATTATTATTATTATTATTATTATTATTATTATTATTATTATTATTATTATTATTATTATTATTAAAGATTGAAGCGACCCAATTTCAGTACATATCAGAAACATCAAATGTGGCAAAAGCAATGTTCCGTATGCAGGATTATAGGCCTACGTTGCCATTTTTACATGTATATGTCTGGCTCACTGGTTTACCCTCTGCGGGTGGGGGCGGTAGAATAACACCCACTATGTCTCCTATCTGTCGTAAAAGGCGGCTAAACGGGCCCACAGAAGCTCTTAACTTGGGTTGGCGACCATGGGGCCCTTAGGTGAGTCCCGGCTTTGCTTCCACTCACTTGTGCCAGGCTCCTCACTTTTAATCTATTCTATCCGCTTGGTCAACTCTTGTTCTTTTCTGACACCGACGTATTAGGTATAGAGGCCTAGAGAGTCTTTCATTTTCACGTCCTTGTCTTTCCTTTGCCGATACCTACATTTTTCGAAGTGTCTGATCCCTTCAATTTTCCCCTTTCATTAGTGCACAGTTGTACTTCTTCTTGAAACAATAATTAGCACCACTATCACTGGTTTGTTACATTTTATGCCAACCAAACAAACTGTAATTGCTTTATATCCGCCTCTGTGGCGTAGTGGTTAGTGTGATTAGCTGCCACCCCCTGGAGACCCGGGTTCGATTCCCGGCTCTGCCACGAAATTTGAAAAGTAGTATGAGGGCTGGAACGAGGTCTGCTCAGCTTCGGGAGGTCAAATGAGCAGAGGGGGTTCGATTTCCACCTCAGCCAACCTCGAAGTGGTTTTCCGTGGTTTCGCTCTTCTGCAGGCAAATGCCGGGGTGGTACCTAACTTAAGGCCACGGCCGCTTCCTTCCCTCCTCCTCGTCTATCCCTTCCACTCTTCTCACAAGGCTCCTGTTCAGCATGGCAGGTACGGCTGAGGCAACGTGGGCGATATACTGGTTCTCCTGCCCAGTTTCATCTCCCCGACCCAAAGTCGCACGCTTCAGGACACTGTCCTTGAGGCGATACACTGAATCCGAGGGGAAAGCCAACCCTGGAGGGTAAACGGATTAACAAAGAGAAAGAAAGAAGGAGAAATATGCATCACAGCGTTGAAGTAAATAAAGTTTAAAAACAGTATTCTAAATTATGTGGGACGGTTCACGAAAAACGGGACAATACGCCTCTCTTCCAGACCTTAGAGAAATAAGGGACAATCCCGTAAAATAAGGGACGTCTGGTCACCCTAATTTACGTACATTCGGAAAATGCAATTTCGTAAATCGTGCATTAGTACTTTTCTCGGAATATCAAAAATAATACTGGACCTACCCCTGTCGCAACATTTTGATGGACTTTCCCTTATTGTAGTTGCAATGAACAATGAATTTACTATAAATACATACTACAGTTTCCTTGTTTCCTTATGTATGTTTATAAAGTTGCTAATATGTCTGTCATTCACAGTGATAGTGAGAAAATGAGAAAGTTTCAACGGTTGAAATTGGGACTAGTTATACAGAGTGTACAATTTACGGCTTCCCACTTCTCACATGCTGCGAGAATCCCCAAGCTTGTGACTCGTGTCAAATTTGGCATGGTAAGAAATCTTGACAGCTGACTCAGCAGTTCCCTAGTAACTATTTCACGTTTAAGGTGTGTTGTGAGGTTATTATAACAATGGATAGGTACACTAGAGCACAGAGGATATTTTTGGTCGTGTGTTATTTGTATTAAAAAACAGTTAAAAGGTGCCTTCGAAATTTCCGCAGACACTTTCCCTGTTCTCTAGTACCATAGACACGTTACTTAAAACAACTCGTCCACAAGTGGCGTAGTTCCGTAACTTATAAGAAAAGACAGCGAAGAAGAACAGCTCTCATACAGGAGAGGTTAGAAGATATACAAGCAAAACTGCAAGTCATTCCACATAAATCGCTTCGGAGAGTTGCTCAGGAGACTGGCAATTCACAGTCGTCAGCACGTAACGAAAATATATATGAACTTTCCAGACCCATTCAGCGGTGAGTTCAGTTTCATTTACTAGTTTATTTGTTTGATGTATTTATTTATTTATTTATTTATTTATTTATTTATTTATTTATTTATTTATTTATTTATATGTACTGAGCATTTGTATGCCCTTCAACTTTCGGCATTATTGAGGAAAATGCTTAATTTTACGTTTTTCGTAGTATGGGGATCTCTACTTTGTCCGTTAAAAAATGTGTTCAACATTAAAATAATGAAAATCTGAAACGTAGTTTTCATGAAATAGCGCTTCAAAGTAAGGCAAAATGTGTGCTAAATATGTGACGTCACACTCCTACTCTGTTACAAGAAGGCGCTACTACTGTTGGGAGATCAGAAGAATGCACAAGCCCGGTGAGGCACGGGGCGAAGGGATTTTCACCAGTAGAGCCAGTGACGCAATGGTTACCATGGCAACTCCACTACTACCCAGGCGACTTTGTATTATCTTCTACTGGCAGCTCTTCGCTTTCGTTAGTTGTAATCCAGCAAATTGCAAAGTGTGAATCAATGTTTACTTGTAGCAGATAAGAGCAGATAAGAGCCGATCTGTCTGGGCAGAACAGGAAGTTCGTGCTTGCAGGCCACATTCCTCATTCTTGCATTCTTCTCATCTCTACACAGTAGTACCTGGTGACAGGATCGTACGAGGAACCAAACACGAAACGCGCATGCGCGCTTCCATGCTCTACCTCTTGCTGAACGAGACCGCGCTGATGTAACTGTTCGAGTTAACAATTGTTATTATCATAAGGTGACTATCGTTATTCGATGGTTTTATTTCGTTTTGATAGCTTTTTTTCTTTCTTTCGTTGTTGTTGTTCCGTTTCATTTTATGTGGTTTTTGTGAATAAGAAGATAGGCAATACGCCTACTCTATAAGTTCAGTATGTTTACTTGCTCTCAGTGTGGTAGTGTGTACGAAGCAAGAACTACTTTGTGGAGGCATGTAAAACAGAAACATCCTCTGAAACTGGAAGAGAGAGCGTCAAACTCACGGGAACCTCACGGTAGTGGGATTCATTCCTGTAACATATGTAATAAAACTTTTGCTCAGCAATCGTGCCTGAAGCGGCATCAGCGTAACCAGCACTCTGATGCTGTGTGTATTTTTAAAGAATTTATAAAATACCATTTTGTAGATAAATATGTGCGTAAAATATCATGTTCGCTTTCTTTAAGAAATTGTGAGTGTTCGTTTTCAAAGTCCACAATTAAATCAGTTATTTCAGGAACCACACATGTAGCATTTTTGTCTTTTTGAAAAAACTAAAGAAAAGTGTTTTATTCCACAAATAATTGTTTTCAAGATCTGAAAAAAATGGACATGTTAAAAATCTACATTTGTCAATCCTAATGGCTCAATGTTTGGAAGATATAGATCATATTTGAATTAGAAAAACAAATTAAAATATTTGCACCTGTGTTATTTCTGCATAAAACAACTTTTTCAGAAACTGAAGTACACATTTTAAATTTTTTTTATACACATGAATATGATAAATAGGCACGAACATTTCACTCACTACAGGTCTGCTATAGTAATGTGAACATCAGAAGAGTTCCATGACACTATTCTAGTCTTCTTCGCCTTCAACATCTGAGGGAATGGCACGAACCAATTCTTTGTCAGTTGGCCAATTGAGAATCTGACTGTAAAACCATTCGTAGCCACGAGTGTACATTTCCAACTTCATCAGGTCCTCTATCTTGTTTTTATTAATGTAGCCTTTTTCTTCAGGGTATGCTTTTGTGCTAGGAAGAGAAGCACTAGCTGTTTTAGAAAAGCTGAAGGTGTTTTGACACAGTCCATTAATGGATGCGTTGGTAACTACCTTCCCATTCTTCTGGCAACTGTAAGAAAATTCCTTGAATGCAGAGATCTTGAAAGGCACTCTATATTCCTTGGGCACTCCTCGTCCAGACGACTCATCTGAGGTTGTATACTTCTTATAGAAAGCCTGCCACCAGTCTTTGAATGGCAGAATACCGTTGGTCACACTTCACGAACGCTGAACATGTTACTAACACTCGCTCGTTTAATGAGTTCACCATATTGTTCGGGAGTATAGATCCTATCTATGCTTCGAATAACTCGTTTGATGCTGCAAAAATCACGATCACAGGGTAGGAAGGCGTGTCCCCGAACAGGGAAAAAGTGCTTGATTGATTCAAACCTACCATTGCCACATAAACATAATAAAAATCGTACAACTCTGTTGTTTTTGTTTTGGCTTGCAGCCACATCACTAGAAAGCAAGAGTTTCTTCACAGTTGGGGGTAGTTCATTTTCTAGGCAGTCCGATAAGACTTCATCAGGAGAGTTATGAGCCTGTCCCTCATGGTATGCATAACATTTTACTGTATTATTTTTCAAGTTGTGGATACAAGTATGTTGACTCCAGTTGGCGGAGGTAAATTACTTCTTGTAAAGGGATTAGTGGAAGAGGTTGATTTTGCATATAATCGAAGGCTAGGACCGCAATATCATCTTCATCATTTTGAGATGCTGTTTTCAATGTAGTGCAGAAATTCTTCGCACGTCGACGATGTATAATCATTTCTGCAGTCACATTCCTTTTGGCATTGCCACTTATAGTAAGATCTAACATCTTTACGTTAAATAATGTCAATTGCTGCACACATCTACTTGTGGTCTGCCAAATGTGTAATCGAAGTTTTCTAAGAAGTATTTTCTGTATTTAACCTTATTTTCATCTTCGGGGTAATCATTTAGGAACATCTCATGCATAATCTTCACATTGAGACTAGCATCTAAATAATGCTTCGGTCTCCCACCATAGTGACTCTCTTTAACTTCAAATGTGGAAATGTGATTATGAATCATTACACAAATCTCACCAGATATAGCTTTACCACTTCAGTTCATCCCTCTTAGATCTTTAGGACTGTTCCCAGCAAGAAGTACATTACAAAGTCTGCGACTCTATTTGCAGTAATGCCATGCAATTTTATAGACGTAGTTTTATGATGATGCTTGTTATTTTAAGGGGCCTAACATCGAAGGTCATCGGCCCCGGACGTAGTTTTAAATACCTCTTGGATTTCCCCATCTATCTCCATATGGTAAGTAAAGAAGTGGCTCTTCACCTTATGACCAGAATCCGGAATAGCTTTGCTAGGACCTACTTCACCTTCCTCCTCTGTTTCTCGAGGTTTTGGAATATTACGCCTCAATTTACACTATCTCTTCTCAATCAGGCTCTGTAATTATGTATCTTGTACATTTTTACTTTCCATGGAATATAAGTAAATCCATGAAATGAAATGACGTATGGCTCTTAGTGCCGGGAGTGTCCGAGGACAAGTTAGGCTCGCAAGATGAAGTTTTTTATCCCTGCCGGGAATCGAACCCAGGCCCCCTGGGACCAAAGGCCAGCACGCTAACCTTTTATCCATGGAGCCGGACAAGTAAATCCATAAATCACTCTTAGTTTCTTCTGTGACTCATGAATAACATTTGCTGGCACATTTGCACGCATATGAATCTTGAACCCTTCCAGGAATATTTTTTACCGAGCCCGATAGCTGCAGTCGCTTGAGTGCGGCCAGTATCCGGTAACCGGGAGATAGTGGGTTCGAGCCTCGCTGTCGGCAGCCCTGAAGATGGTTTTCCGTGGTTTCCAATTTTCACACCAGGCAAATGCCGGGGCTGTACATTAATTAAGGCCCCGGCCGCTTCCTTCCACTTCCTAGGCCTTTCCTATCCCATCGTCGCTATAAGACCTATCTGTGTCGGTGCGACGTTAAGCAAATAGCAAGTAAGGAATATCTTTGCCTTTATATTACTTGTAAGCAATACCTTTTACCAGTTTCATTTCAAATGATATTTCTCTGATATTTATCTTCATTTACTACACCACTTCGCTTTTTTTAATTCAACTTCTGAATCAGAATCACTATAGGAAGACATAATTAATTTTAACACTCCCTACAACTAAACCCAAATAATTTTAATGAGCTACTCAAGTTAATGTCCGCCTCTGTGGTGTAGTGGTTAGTGTGATTAGCTGCCACCCCCGGAGGTCCGGGTTCGATTCCCGGCTCTGCCACGAAATTTGAATAGTGGTACGGGGGCTGGTACGGGGTCCACTCAGCCTCGGGAGGTCAACTGAGTAGAGGTGGGTTCGATTCTCACCTCAGCCATCCTGGAAGTGGTTTTCCGTGGTTTCCCACTTCTCCTCCAGACAAATGCCGGGATGGTACCTTCCCACTTCCTTGTCTATCCCTTCCAATCTTCCCATCCCCCCACAAGACCCCTGTTCAGTATAGCAGGTGAGGCCGCCTGGGCGAGGTACTGGTCATCCTCCCCAGTTGTATCCCCCGACCCAGAGTCTGAAGCTCCAGGACACTGCCCTTGAGGATAGCAAATGCTGGTCACAGAGCAGGGTAGCCAATGATGACAAACAATTCCCATTTACTGCAGAAATAATATATGTGCTACACATGTGTTGTTGCTGCAGTAACCAGAAAATTCAAAACTCTTAAAATTATTTTTAGAGATAGAACACATGCATGATTTCTGTACCAAATGATGCAACCTGGTGTAATCTATATGGATACAAGTCTAACTCAAAACCGCCAAAAATGTCACACGTGTGTTTTCTGGAATAACCGATTCAATTGCTTCTGTTGCTTGATGTCTTCTGAATAAACTCCCCGTCGACAAAAACTGCGTGGTAAACTTGTGTTAATTCACCAGCTTGAAAACACTAAGTACCTGTACTGTATCATAGGGAATATTACCGACGTCAATTATTGCGTAGACTCTATTGGTTTCTATTTGCTTCCTTTCTGATGTCGTAATGTGCGCCTGCAGCTTGCCTGCTGTGTTACGCGTGCTCACATTGGAAGTGGTTCATAGTACGGGACTGTCTTTAGGCGCTTGTACAAATATGTATTCCTCCCCTATTATGGAAGGCCCAGAGGGGATTTCACTTTTCTACCTCTCACCTGAGATCAGTACAGTATCACGAGGCAAAGCAAAGCAAAGCCATCTCCGTACAGGCCATGAAGACCCTTGGAGGGGTGGAAGTTAAAGGTTTCCACTATCCGTAACCTCGGCACTTGATTGGGTAGATTGGTTAACTCTACGCACGGCCACCTTTGTCCCCAGGAATTAACCTGGTACTCATTTTTGATGTAGGCTGAGTGAACCTCAGGGCCATGTGAACCTCCGGAAGTGGAAAACTCGGTTCTTAAATTTTTCGACTTCCTGACGCGGAATCGAACCCACGTCCTTCCAGGTGAACTGAGCACGCCTTTATAACTTTGGCCAGGCAGCCCCTATTACGAAGCAAGTTGACCGAAATGGTGTCTTCTAGAACAAAGAAGATTCGTGATCTACGGCAGGTCTTTAAAGAAATGGACACAAATTTTGAATTACGTAATATGTGGAAACAGAAATTATCTTGTGAAACAAGTACTTCTAATCTTAAGAAACATTTGAAATGTAAGCAGACTTCAGTTGCTTTGCCAGAAAGCAGTAGTCAACAATCGGTACGTTATGTTGTTTGTTAGGTCATCAGCCGAAGGGTGACTGGATCCTCAAGCAGCGCCACCAAATGCTATGTAGTTACAGGGTGACTGCAAAAACCGATAGCGGCGCCCAAATGAGACCTATTTTGCAGTATGAGAAGTAAGGAGGCTTTCCGTTGCTTTCTTCATAATCGGTTCGCATCTGGCGAAATAATTCTCATCACTACCATGTCTCAAACATTTACTAGCACTAAAAGACCAAAATAATTTAATAACAGGTACGTCGAGCCATTGTTCAGGACACAATTAGAAGGCAATCTGCCGGGCTGAGTAGCTCGAATGGTACAGCGCGTAGCTTCAGAGCTTGGCAGATTCGATCCTGACTCAGCCCGGTGGTATTTGAAGCAAATACAGTAGAGACAATACGCGACACCGAGCGAGATATCGAGGGACAGCTATTGGAGCTCACTCTAGCGGATAGACCTGAACAGTACTGATTCTCTCATAAGAGCACGTGTATTTTTGTGTGAAGTTTTTGGTGTTATTTATGCGTTTTCAGTGAGTTGACATAATTAAATAGTAGCGTGTGTCATTCCTTGATATCTCCTCTCAACATGAGGGGAAAGGTATGTGCTGTATTTGGCTGCAGTAATTACGAAGTAGAGAAAAATGCGCGGTCGTTCTTCAGGTTCCCTCATGACAAGAACATGTAAGTAATATTGTGTTTGCATATATATTCTTCCAGTGACAGAGATTTTTATAGTACTTCATAATCTCCTGACCTGCTCGACTCATATTTTAAATGGCATAAAATGTAATACGCATATTTTATTGTATAGTGCACCAGTTAACCTTCAATACCGATGTGTTGTTGTAGGTGTGATCTGTGGGTTTTGAAATGTCACAGAAGTGATTTGTATAAGGTGTACAAGAAAGAAGGGACGTTACGCTTATATAAGAATTATAAGATCTGTTCAGATCATTTCCAGGCCAGCGACTTTAAAAATCCTCGACTATACAGCCAAGGGTATGTTACATTTTTACTCTAATTGTACGTAAATATTCCTCAAAGCATCACTATCGACAACATTTTCATACTTTTCTTTCTTTAATCCCTCTTCTCAGATTAAAGCCGGAAATATATAGATTTTCTTTCTGTTAGTAGGCTTCATGTTAAGAGGAAAATTGTCCAGCTTTTAAATGTTAATTCATTGCATCATGTGTGTAAGGAATGTGCCAATATTTTTATTGACAAGTGCCTTAATGTGATCATACAATGTTTTTTAAATGAGAAAAAAGACGAATCCAACCGTAAACGTTCAGGCAGGAATGCTAAAGCTAAAAAAAGTATTGCATAAATGAAAGATCAAGCCATTTCACAGCAGCCCATTTCATATCTTGTTTATGCGTCTAATTTTACTATTTGAATAATAACCTTTTAAATAATTTTTCATTCATTTATCCAGAATTGCTTTAGCAACTTCGAAGTTAATATCTCAATACCACTTTCTTTCTAGACGTAATTTATTTATCCATTTCCGTATATACATTTCCATTGATATTTGAATTTAGCGCGATTTGTTCAGGTCAAGTCACTAGGAGCGCCACCGTCGAATTGTCTCCCATTTTAGCAAGGCGTAATCCGTAAGTGTCGCGTATTGTCTCTACTGTATTTGTTTGAAGGTGTCCACATACGTGAGCCTAGACTCAATATATATACTGGCACATAAAGGAACTCTTGCGGGACAATCTTCCGGCACCTTGACGTCTCAAAGAAACCAAAAACATTACTGTTATTGTTAAACTACTATTACGGATTCTTTCGCAATCACGAGTTACAAATATCAAGCAGGGCGGGCGGTTCAGTGATTACGATCACGCCATGATTTTCTGGCCCCTATCTTGCATTATAATTTATTTTGCCCTCAGTTAAAGAAATTGCGGCATCCAAAAGTTAAGTTGAATTATCGACTTTATTTTCGTTAACTAATTTGTCCAATTTCAATTGAGAGGTTTTCATTCCCCTCCTCGAAGGGAAGGAGGGGCGGGCCACTTAGAAGGTGACACCTTCTGAAGGGAAGGAGGGGCGGGCCACTTAGAAGGTGACGCCTTCTCTCTGGCCAGGAGATTCGGCGGGTTTGGTGGGCTGTGGGAGGAGGGTGATGAGTGGTGTGGTTTGACTTGGTAGTGGAGGGAGAAGAGGGGGTATTTTACCTCTCATTTATGTATTTCCCTTAGCTGTTTACAATTTATAATACACAGTTGGCATTGGTAATGCCTGGATTAGAGGTACATTAACTGGTTTACAATGCGCCATAACGAGTTCATTGCAATATTTTACAATACAATATATACAAGAGGTACTAGTTTACTGTGTTGTTGTGTACAGGTTGGGCTAGAGCTCATTGCATTCTATGTTACAGTCAGTTTCTACAAAAATAATACATATTTATTTATAATGCAGTCATACAGGGTTCATTATATTATATATTACAATGTATACAGGTGCCACTTGTTTCTACTTCAAACAGATACAAAATTAAAACTTATTTGGTTATAAGGTATAGAAATAATTTGGTTACATAAAAGTAAATAAAATACATGTTTGGTTGCAATGAAGTTATATATACAATTAGTATGTAAGTTAGTATATACAGGATTGTTGGATACGATGTAAAAGATAAATAAATAAATAAATAAATAAATAAATAAATAAATAAATAAATAAATAAATAAATAAATAAATAAATAAATAACAGTCATTTGGCTGCAATGTGTGGATTGTTAGTTTCTACTTACTGATGAAACCACAGCGTAGGAGGACATCGGATGCAGAGTGGGGGGACCATTACTATTGAGGGAGGAGTTGTGAGGGCTCCGTCTGTCTGAGCAAGTTTTCAATCCCCACCCTGAAGGGGTGGGGCGGGCCAACTAGAAGGTTACGCCTTCTCTCTGGCCAGGGGATTCGTAGGGATGGAGGAGGTGTGGGTTAAGGGGAGGTGGTTGGGGGGATATAGAGGGCTCCGTGACGAGAAGTGAAGTAAGTTATTTCGATTCTTACCCTATTACGCGTCAAGTTTCACCGTCAGACGCCATTTAGGAAGGGCCTAACCACACAGTCGGCATATTGGGGCCCAGTTTTATGGTCATATGCCCTTCCCTTCTCACAGACGCCATCTTGGAGGGGCCTAACCATACAGTCGCTATCTTGCGCCCAGTTTTACGGATAGATGCACTTCTCTCCTTGCAGACGCAATTTTGGAGGGGTCTAACCACACAGTCACCATATTGGGCCCAGTCTTACAGTTAGGTGCCCTTTTGTCTGCACAGACGTCATTTTGGAGGGGCCTAACCACACAGTCGCCACCTTGGACCCAGTTTTACGGTCAGAAGCCCTTCCCTCCTCTTCATCGGACAAAGTTTTAAGGTAGATGCCCTTCCCTCTTCATAGACGCCATTTTGGAAGAGCCTAACCACACAGTCACCATCTTGGGCCTAGTTTTACGGTCGATGTCCTTCTATCCTCACAGACGCCATTTTGTTCACAGGGCCCAGTGCTACTGTCAGATGCACTTCCCTCCTCACGGTCGCCATTTTGGAGGGGCCTAACCTCACAGGGCCCAGTTTTAAGGTCAGATGCCCTCCCCTCCTCCTCATATGGCGCAGTTTTACTGGTAGATTTCCTTCCCCCTCACAGACGCCAATTTGTTTACAGGGTCCAGTTTTATGGACAGATGCACTTCCTTCCTCATCCTCTGGCCTATTTTTACGGCAAGATGCCGTTTCCCTCACAGAGGCCATTTTGTTTATAGGGCCCAGTTTTACGGTCGGATGTCCTTCCCTCCTTCTCATCTGGCGTAGTTCTACGGCTAGATGCCCTTCCTCCTCACAGACGCCATTTTGGAGTGGCACATCACACAGGCTCTTTGTCGTCTCCCCCCTTGGAATAGTGACAGCTGTGATGTAATAAGCGCGGGCGATTTATAAATGCACACAACTGAACGCGCAGGCTTTATCCTGACAGTGCTGTGACGTAACAGCGTGAGTGATTTGAAATGCGGACCGATGGCTAAGGGTGCATGACGTGGGTCCATTTCTTGTCTCGTTTCTCTACGGTGTCAGTTTTTGTGATGAGATAGATCTGCAAACATCGATTACCGGATTCCCTTTCTGACGTCAGGGAAGATGAAATGAATGTCATGAATCATGATATATGGAGAGAGGGTAAAACCCGGTAGTGGCATATAGCCTTCTCCTGTCGAATAGCATCGAGAGGTCTGCTCAAAGCATTACGTCTCCATCCGACGGACAAATAAACAACAGCAGCGTTATATGCCCTCACTGCGTAGAGGATTGGAAGGGTTTTTGGCAACAAAATCTAGTGATTAGAAATTGTATACCACCACCTACTTTACCCTGCTAGGCTGAATGACTTAGACGGTTGAGACGCTGGCTTTCCCGTAACAAACTTTTGCCTCACCTCATCCACGACCCTCCTCTTTCTCCCCCTCCTAAAACGCATTTCTACTTAGTTGTCCACCTGTGCTAGAGTTGTCTCCTACGGGACTGAGCACGTGCGATACTAAGGTCATTCCGTTTTAACATAGTTATGCATGTTTAGACTTGTTCGTTATCAAGGTCACTCTCTAGTAAACTCATGCCTTTATAGATGGTACAAGTGAATATTTTCGATAGGTGTGAGGTGGGAAAGGAAATGCAATAAGCGGAAAATTTTGAATTGAATGAAATATTTATTGTGAAATTATTTACAAACATTAAACAAACTACTACCGGTTATACAACAGTCTTGGTTATGCTGCCGACAAGGTTACCGTACTCCTTAACATCTTACTGTGAAGAGGTAATATGCTTCCAAAATTGTAATGCCCCCTGCAACACTCAAATTAAACAAAACATTTATTGTTTATGAAATTAGGTTTTCAAAATATATTACACAATGCATGTTATGCATCACAAAGAAGATGATGCAGTTCTTACCTTAATGCCATCCATGTGTTTAGTTCCTTTCTGAATCATCATCAGGTACTGAAAAGAAGAGGAAAGTTCATCCATACACTGTGTACAGTTTAAAATCTTCGGACTAGGTCCATCGCGGTCGCATTCGATGCGGTATTCACTTCGATGCTTGTAATGTCGTCGACAGGGTCAGCATGAAGCTATATCGATTGACATCTTACTGTGGAGAGGTAGAGGTAGGATGTCCCAAAAAGCATATACGAAAGGAGCAGCGTACGTAGATAAAAATCCTGGTGGTAAACAATGAATCAGATGTTTTGGTATCTGATATAAGGTTCAATGTTTATGGAACATCTTAATAGCCCTACTTACTTGTGTGAGGTAAATAAGATGTAGCGTATTAGTTTCGCTAGTAGGCGAACAGCATGCACATACACAGTATTGTTTGTTATCAAGGCGATTGTCTGTAAACATGAAGCATTTTTCTTCTTTCTGTTCCATAGTGTACGTGTAGAAGCAAACACTAATGTTCATGGTAAAGGGCTATCCTTATTTATAGTCTTGTAACAATATTCGTTAGCGGATGGTACGTGACATCACTCATATGAATAATATAAGACAATAGGCTGTTGTGTTAGCAGGAATATTATCAGATAGTTCAAATTATAAACGAATATCGACAGGAGATTCTTTTATAGATTCTTCATGATAAAAGACCGATTGTAATTATTTATTATTATTATAATATTATATTATAGTTACCGGTATTACATTATTATTGATTATATTATTTTAGTATATTTATTATATTTATATTATTATTACTATTATTTATTATTTTTAAATTATTCAGGCGAAAATAGCGGACGGTCTTCTTTCTGATAATACGATGATTGGAATTTACAAAACATGTCATAGAGCAATCCAAATTTATTTTTCTCAAAATTAAAGTCCATGTTTTCGTAAGGATACGTAATTCCGCTCAGATATAGTCTAATATTTCTTAATTTACATTGATTAAACTGTGAGCTATCTTTTTTCATTTTTGAATTTACGATGGGTTTGAAATCAACAAATAATATACAATGGCTTTTCAGTAAACCGTGACGTTTTAAGAGCCCAGCTATGCTTGTTTGTAGGTGGTAACACAGGATATTCATGCAGCTCCCAACTTCGAAAACGTGTAGGTAGTGGGTAATCATTTTCTACAATCTCGAGCAATCGAAGATTTTCTCGATCAGATGGTGGTATCCTCCACAATATACAGTGAAGTGTAATTTTCGAGTCTACTGGTGTTCCTGCTGCTTTAAGAGAATTGTAATCACTTCGATCACGGATCAGAATGAGCTATGGTTTTGCGTTGATTATAATACGTCTAAAATCATCTGCAAAACCGAGAATATGTTTAATGGTAACATACCAGAAGAAGTACCGTCTTGATTAATCATCCAGTTGTTATTAGCTATCGGACACCATCCTGCCATCCGTAAATGATTACTTTCTTCATCACTATAACAAGGGTAGAGTTTCATTGCATTTGTAATACCAACATTCTTCGATCTATCTATTTCTACATTATTTACTTCATAACGCGGTTCAGAAAAGAGAAAAGCTAGACATGTTTGTTTAGTTGAGATGTGCTTGGTCCACTTCCATCTGCCTTATCTAAGCGTCAATCAATATAGGGGTAGCTTTCGTGTGGAAGGTTTATACATCTTGCTGATTAATGATAAAGCGAATTTCATCATTGTTATTGAGTCCAAACGTAAAAGGTTGATAAGAATGAGGCTCACTTCGTACTACACCATCATGTGTTTCTACTGTGTACATGATGTCTAGCATTTCTTCCATTTGGTTGTAGTAGCGTATAACCTAAATCTTGGAGAGTCTGCTTGTGGGCATCTGTTAACTCGTTGAGTCTTCGCAAACATATAGTATGTCTTCGGAATGCAAACCGTGTTTTATAGATTATTCATACTGGTTTAAGATGAAGTTTGTAAGCTACGTACGTGTGTCGATCTAAATTAATAAGCTGACTATGTTTATTCACAAGCCTAAGAGTGATGTTACTAATGTGTTTTACAGACACAGAATGATAAAGAATTACTGTCGGATTTTTTATTATGGACACTCGAGTTTATGCTTTAATTACAAACGAACCAATAAGCCTATTGCAATACGAGTTATACCAATATTTGCCGCCGGGCTGAGTGGCTCAGAGGGTTCAGGCGCTGGCCTTCTGTCCCCAACTTGGCAGGTTCGATCCTAGCTCAGTCCGGTGGTATTTGAAGGTGCTCAAATACGTCAGCCTCGTGTCGGTAGATTTACTGGCACGCAAAAGAACTCCTGCGGGACTAAATTCCGGCACCTCGGCGTCTCCTAAAACCGTAAAAGAGTAGTTAGTGGGACGTAAAACAAATAACATTATTATTATTATTACCACCAATATTTTCCTTGTTCAATTCTACATTAGCGTATATGAGACACATTGTTTTCGACGTTCATGAAATATTTTTATTTGTAGTTGTAATCAATATTGCCCGGGTTTTTGGCTTCTTCTCTAGGAAGCGCTCGCTGAGGAATATATACAAGGAAAACTACTTGTCTGATGGTAGTGAAATTGTTTTATGTTATAACCACATGTATTTGTAGCGTAATACTCAAGTTACAATTTTTTCAACCACCCCGAAAAATGTTCTTATCATTTTCCTAAAGCAACTCTTTCTCAGCCCAGGATAAACGTACAGCAGCAAACTTGGGCTTCTTTTGAAGAACTCATTCATGGTTGTCAGAAACTAAAACTGTAAACCTACAGTGTGGTACCGAATTAATGAAGAGTAATATTGAAAGGAGGTTTTGTGTACGCCGGACCGTGCGATTAACGGCAGGTCGGGTGGTGATTTCGGGCGCAGTGTAGTCGCGTTCAGTAGTAATCACGCGTGCAACGAACACAGTACACTCGCCCCGGACAGTTGTGAAACGGAATGCCCGTGACCTTCGTTTGTCCGAAAGCTATTTTCAGTTGTCCTATGTTCTGCATATTGTCCACGTCACTTCAAGATGCCTCCGAGACCGCCGTTATCAGAGGTTGAACTTGTAATGATTTTGAGTGCTATTTGTTTCTTGCAATGTGAGGGGGAAAAGTAGGGGATAAGAGGTTCCCTGTGTCCCAGAAGGTGACAGATTGTCTTGGATTATCGCTGTCGTCAGTGAAGAGAGTAGGAGCCGCTTCAAAGAGAATGATGGAAATACGTCATCCAGGTCAAGAAAGAAGCAGTGTGTGAGACCGAGTCGTCCGAAAATCCATCTCGATTATTTTACTTTGGGCACAATACGAATAAATATGCACGATTTTATATGAATAAGGCTTGCAGACTGAACGCTGAAAGGCATAACAGTCTATAATGATAATGTATGTATGTATGTATGTATGTATATTTCCCACAATTAAAAGCCTCCGCATGAAACTGTTAGAAAATATGGTGGATTTTCCTGATATGTCAATTTCTACGCTTTTGAAAGTGTTCGAAGCTTGGGATTTCGATTAAAGAAAACTAAAAGGAAACCAGTGCTAATGGAATCTGTGACAGTTGCTGCATCCCGACATGCCTACCTTAGACGAATTAGAGACTTAAGAGTACAGGGCTACAAAATCTTCTTTACAGACGAGACCTGGTGCGGACAGAATCCTACTATGAAGTATGGGTGGCAAGAAAATGTGGTTGAAGCTTTAGAAAACAACTTTGACAACTATAATCTGTATAGAGGGTACATTCAGCAAATTTATGGATGGCATGGAGGGTTCAAAACACCGTCTGGAGCTGGGAAACGCATCAAAATTTTACACATCGAAAGTGAAGAAGGATTTCTTGACGGTGTAGAACTTTGTTTTATTGGCAAGAAAGGAAGTAGTGATTACCACAATGAGATGAACTCGACTCATTATGAAGAATGGTTGGAACAACTGACTAAACGACTTCGACCAGATGTACAGCTTGTTTGGTTACCAGTGGCCCATTGCGAGCTTAATCCAGTCGAGCTCATTTGGGCTTACGTAATAGGGTACCGCAAATAGCAAAAACAAATATGGCTAACACATTAGAAAATGGTAGAGGTATGGAAGCAATTAACGCATTATGCCGAGAATCCTTACGTACCGTCATCCCTGAACTCTGGAAACAATGCATTAAACACGCTAAGAAAAATGAAGACCACTACTGGGAAAAAGATGAACTGTCTGAAAATGTCCCTTATTTCTAGCCAGTCATAATCAACATGAATGACAGCAGCACCGATTCATCGGAACGCAGTGATTTTTCAGACGAAGAAAATTGATAGAATTAAATATTGTAAATATATGTAAATAATAATGCAAATAACTCTTTTAAAAATTGTACAGTGTGATATTTCTAAATTAGGAAGTCCACCATTTTTAAACCTGCCATTGAGGGTCAAATTTATAAGGGAAATAAAATTAAAGGTTGAAAGTAAACGAAAAGCTGTGTTAGCTGCGCGCGTGATTACTACTGAACGCGGCAACACTGCGCCCGATTTCACCAACCGTCCTGCTGTTAATCGCACGGTCCGGCGTACACAAAACCTCCTTTCAATATTACTCTTCATTAATTCGGTACCACACTGTACGGTTACAGTTTTAGTTTCTGATAACCATGACTGAGTGCTTCAAAACAAGCCCATGTTTGCTGCCGTACGTTTATCCTGGGCTGAGAAAGAGTTGCTTCAGAAAAATGATAAGAACTTTTTCGGGTTGGTAGAAAAAAATTGTAACTTGAGTAGTACACTACAAATACATGTGGTTATAACATATACAAATTTCATTACCACTAGACAAGTAGTTTTCCTTGTATATATTCCTAAGTGAGCGCTTCGTAGAGATGAAGCCAAAAACCCGGGTAATATTTACTACAACCTCAAATAAAAAATATTTCATGAACGTCGGAAACAATGTGTCTTATATATACGCTAAAGTAGAATTAAGCAAGGAAAATATTGAAATAACTCACATTGCAATAAGCCTATTGGTTCGTTTGCAATTAAAGCCTAAATTCGAGTGTCCATAATAAAAAATTCGACAGTAATGACGGTTTCTCGCGAACAGCATATCCACTTTCCTCTGTAATGATAAAGTCGTGCAGGACGTGTGAAGGTTGTTGATTACTATTCAAGTCTGTAATACTATTACAAGTAATGTTTACATGATGATCATCGAAGAGTGTTATAGGTTGATCAGACTCGAAAATTACGCTCGGTATGAGCTCTCTTGGTGAAAATCCAAGCTATGGTCCAATCGAATCAGGTTGTGATTCAAAGTCAATCTTGAATGATGACTCAATAACACATTTATGTGTGATGTTGCTCACAGTAATTGAGAACTTGTAATTACGATTACTAAAACGCTCTTCTCTAAACTGTTCGATTAAAGTACTTTCAATGTAGTCATTAATATCGCCTAGTGAATAACTGCCTGATGGTAGCGTTAGCACATACTCATCGTAATAGAACTTGTTTATGCCACCACGCACATTATAGATTTTATTGCAGCTTTCAAACGACACATGTCCAAGCCTATGTGGCTGATGACCGAGTTCAATCGGTGGGTTAAAGTAGATGGTTCTTTCAGGTCCTTCTCCGCGTACAGCGAACGTTCTTTCACCGTTGGTCATCACGTGTACACTGTTGCTCTTTGCTTACTGTCTGAGTTTGATATAAGAACATAAGACATAATCGGCCGCACATGCGTGTATTGAATTTTTGCACACGGTTTTTATTGTAAACAATGTCTGCACTGCTTCCGAAATAACGCATGAGCTCAAATGGAGGAGGCAAGTCTCCTTAGCTATCGAAACATCATACTTTAGATTTACGTGTTACATAGGCAACGTAATGAGATCCACGTCCGCGACTGTTGTCTATGTTAATTACAACACCCTCGCGTTCACGTGGGCGTGCTGGTAGTTGATCGCGCATATACACACCTCGAAAATAATGAATTCCCAGTTGTTTAGCAAACGTAAAAACTTCCTCGTGGGTTAGAGCTCGATGTGGCAGTGCATTAAGTAGACTTTTTTGATATATGTAGATGCCAAGCCCTTTTTTATGGCGCAAGCTTCATATGTACGCCTTTGCTACGTAATGCAATTGCCTCCATTGCCTTGTTATGACGTTCACCCTCTTTCAACTGTTGCTTCGCTTCTTTTACAGCCTTAACAGTTCTTGCTACAGCACTAGCACCACCCAGCAAAGATCCCAAAACTGCTAGTCCAGCAAACAGTGCAGGAAGAAATCCTCCTCCTTTTGGTACAGGAATAATTCATGTACGTTTACAAAACATTGCTCTGCACTTTGGAGAAATTCTCTCTCTCTTGCTGCGCGTAGTGCCTTAGTAATAGGTACACGTGGATTGTATTCCCCTCGAGTAGCTTTTCATGCAGCCTTTAAAACTTCTTTCCATCCAACTCTTTTAGTTTTCTTCTTCATAACGTTTGGATATCGTTGTTTCACCATTCTGTACACGACTTTACTCGCCAAGAGCGAATTATGAACTGACAGTTACTTGTTGTTTCGTTTGATATACATATTAATATATTGCCTACTTTGTTATTCAGTTACCTTGAAGATTATAAAGCAGCAAGACACACTACCTATTAGTGTCATTGTGCCTCATCTCTTACCTAGTTCTGGTACAACTACAAAAAGACGACATGGAACATTGTTTCCTTTTAATATTCGATGTATTATATCTGGCCCATCGGGATGTGGAAAGACAAACCTTTTACTCAGACTCAGTACCTCTATAAATGGCATACGCTTCGAGAATATTTACGTTTTCGCTACGTCAATCTATTGCCCCCAATTATTGCCAAGCTAAACCCAGCCAGTGAGCGAGAGATTCCAAGGGGGACCGTTCGTTCATGGCTTTCCGTTTCTAGAGGCATTTAAGGGAATAGGGACGGCGACCAAGCAAAAAAAATTAAAATAACATTCTGACTTTTATTAACATAAGCATCGTTAAACAAACAAAGTATCCTTGCTGGGGTTGAATACAATATTTCTTTCATGCTGTCTTGTCCTCCAGTATTCAATTACAACAACAAAATTAATCTTAATCCTTCCAGTCCTAACGGTGAGGCTCTGAAAGTAAATCATGAGAAGGATTAGGCCTTTACTGCCTCGAAAGATTGTAAATGAAAGTATAGCTTGAGCCTCCTATAATTTACAAATATATTTACAAAAGAAAAATTAAACTAAATTAAACTAAGATCTTCCTTTTGATTCATTACAACTTCAACACGTGGTAACTATTTGTTAAAAACCAATTATTTTCCTTAAGGTAAGTAACACTCGCTAAAGACATGTGGAAATTCTACTATTAAATCTGAGTCGTAATTAATTAATTATTAATAATTTTCAATAAATTATGTAGGTAATATTTACTTCAATTATCATCGCAATTATACTCACAAACTCTTATATTTCATCAGATAACTCTCACTCTGATCATGACACACTTGGTAATTAATCATTAATTATCATTAATTAATCAGTTATCATTATCATTTTATTCGTTATCTCCTTAGCTAAAATTAATTGTCGTTTCTGACCTTTAATCTTTACTTGCACAGTACATTTAAGTTTAGAAATTAGTTAGAAATTCTTTGGAAAATTAATTATGCATTGAACAATTTTATTATCACCACGTGTGAATAAATGAAGACTTATTAATAAATCGATTGCCCTTGCTGAAAATGAACTAGACGATCTTCCGTCTAAATCATCACTAACAAAATAATTAAATCCTAATCTAGTCTTACTTGACGTAATTAGCAGCAAATTGTTCCTTAAATTTCACTAAACGAATTATCAAGCTGGCAAATCAACGTTGAGATAATCTGCGTCGTCGGGATGAACGCACGTCCAGATTAAAACACAATGAACATTTGAAACAAGAAAATATTCTTAACTACATCATACACACACATCACACTCACACCAGGGTAACACGTATTTTATGTACAGAATATTTACAACGAATCCTGCCTCACTGAATTAATCAATTATTTTTACATGGTCGCGTCAATCAAATTCAGTAGATGAACTCAGGCCCGGTAACATTAACGACTCGATTAGTGGTTAGTGATCGAATTAGTGTAATCACTTTGATTGAAATAATCTTTACATAACAACGGAGATCCATCTAAATTTCAGAGATTAACTGGAAGACTCTAATAGAATTCAATAATCATCACCATCACATGGGTTACAAGTCGCAAGTCTAGCGTTCGTGAGCCTTAAGCACATTTATTATTATTCCCTACACATAAATATATTCAACACGTGCTCCACCTTAATTATAATTCACACTGTGTTCCCAAAGACACAAGCAACAAATTACTCAAATAATATCCCGCAGGATCACCAATATTCCAGGCGCAAATATGAGCAGAACACTTCAAAAATCATGTGAGAATATTCTAAGTCAATTTATAGCTCACGACCCTTAATTGTATTTTAACCCGGTCTTCTAATTTAATTTACTATTATTTTAGTGATTATTAGGTCTATCAGTCCTTCTGAAATATCATGAAATTAGATGACACGATCTTACAGAATTGCAAGTGAGATTAGATGACACTCAATTCGAGACTATTTCACAAAATTAATTACAACTCCATATCACGAAAATTCAAGTATCACACGCAAGCAAGAGGAATTTATCGCGTGGTCAGTTGATTTTTAACATATCAAGTCCTGCATTTGAGAATTCATTCAGAGAACTACAACAACTAGTCTAATAGATCTCAAATTCCAGTCACACATGTGACTCGACTACCATCACACCTTAAGAATGAAAATTGAATTAACTCAAACTACTGCAAAAACTACTAGAACCATGATCTAGGGAAGAAAGATCATGTAGTTTTACACAGATGAGAAAGATATCAGATAATTTAATAATAATAATGTTATTTGTTTTACGTCCCACTAACTACTCTTTTACGGTTTTCGGAGACGCCGAGGTGCCGGAATTTAGTCCCACAGGAGTTCTTTTTACGTGCCAGTAAATCTACCGACACGAGGCTGACGAATTTGAGCACCTTCAAATACCACCGGACTGAGCCAGGATCGAACCTGCCAAGTTGGAGTCAGAAGGCCAGCGCCTTAACCGTCTGAGCCACTCAGCCCGGCATCGGATAATTTAAAATGGTACTAAATTGTTAGCTGCAGTTCGATTCCAGGTTGAAGTCCGTCATTCCGGCATTTTCCCGTCGGTCACCTTTCTCCAGCCAGAAATGCCTTACATGTTTAGTAAGTCATGGAGACACAGCAATAGACGTCCCAAGATGAAATTTCGCTGAATCTTGAGGAAGAATGATCCATCTTGAGGTTCACCACGGCGATCTGATTGGTTGAGTCTTCGCCACGTGCCAGTAATGTTAGGCTGCAACTGAGACAATAAATATTAAAATTTGTACACACCAGTCGGATGTTAAATATTCTCGTGGAGAAATACACGTAACTTAGATTCATTAATTTCGCAGTACACTTCGTGAGCTTTATCGTAAATCACTGTAGGACGTTGTCAGTGTAGCCTTCCGTCTACACGACTGAATTTATTTCCACGTGGTCCCGTAGCACAGCGCATAATAATTCGCAGAGCAGCAGAGCAGATAGCAGCAGAAAGCAAAGCAACAGCTGCAGAGTTAGATAGCAGAATTAGAGAAAGATTTAACGTGAACACGATGTTTTATGGCTTTAGCTCTGGGGGCGTGTCGTTTCTGAAGACGACCATTGGTTCAAGGTCTCTTGTAATTGGTTCTGACTGTTCTGGAAGCTAGTCACCTCGCTGCTCGCTGAGTACACGCGTACTTCTCGCCTCGGAAACCTGTCTATCACGTGACCAAGGCCTGCACGATCGAAGACAGATCAATACTTTGTCCCTCTGAATTGACAAAGAAAACCAGTCTGGTGCACTAGCATAGTTCTCCCAAATGATGACTCCAACGCTTGGCAAACAATAAAACTTTCAATGTAGACCTGTAGTAACTGATCTAATAATGACCAATTTTGACGGGGATATTATCAACCGCTATATACTATTCTACAAATTGTAATGCACGATCTGATTAAAGATGGAATGAAATATTTTCAATTTAATGCACATGAGCTAGTACCATCACCAGATGATGTGCTTCCCAATTCTCTTATGAGTTTTGACAATGTCGCAACAGAACAGCAAAACGTTATTCGTGCATACTTTAGTATGGGGAGACATAAATATGTAGATTGCATGTATTTATGTAAAACCTATTGTTGTGTTGATACGCGACAGGGCAAGCATTATTATGCTTTTTTTGGCAAGATGAGCGCAATCTGTGACGTGTGTATGAAAATCATGTTAACACTGATATGACATTCAATGATTTTAAACGTATGTGTGCTACCTGCTGGTCATCATATCGTTACGGCTTTTTAGTTATTGATAAAGAAAGTGATCAAGTAGTGAATATTTAAGATAAACTTGAATATTATAACCAAGTGGTCCACCTATTCAATTCAATATATATTTTATTATATTTAGTACATGTTTTGTCTCCTAAGGGACATCATCAGCTAGGCCTATATAATAAATTAGCATTAATATATCACAATACAAAATAGGTATTGTACCGGGCGGTACATCTCTACGACGCATGTTCAAATATTGCGCCAATTGAAACTCCTCTACAGGAGAAAGCCTGAACTTTAAAAAACTGTATTAACTCAACCGTTTCTCCGAAGATGGCTCTGTGTGAATTTTGATGTGTTTTTTGTTTGTCACTAATCAAGAAGTGTGGACGTTCTCTACCAGATGTCTCTACAAGAAAAACTATGATCATGCACTCTGGTGCAAAGGAATGAACCTTCTTGAAGAAATTTTGTATTCAAAAGTTGTTGTCTTTACTAAATTTTGTTCTTTTATTTTTGGGTTGGCAATATTAATCCTTCCGCCAGGTTTGAACTTAGCCAATCCCGAATTTCTTTAATTAATTCTCAGCCAATCATGTATGTCTTCTTCGATATGTATATGTAGCTCTAAGCTATCCAATAAAGTTGAGGGGGCGTGTATTCTCATTCTTGAAAGGTCTCGAATTTTCCACGAGGGTATTAAAACTGCTGATTTTCTTGTCTCCGGCCCACTAGTATAACATCTAACTCAGTGTGTGGATATGTAGCAGGGGGCGGGAAGCGCCTCTTTCTTGAAGCAGCAGCTCTTCAACAAGGTAATGGCCTTGCCAAATTATTAGAATAAAGTTCAATTTCAGTTTAATGGTGCCTAAAATGGCTGAATATGCCCATAAGTAGATAAGTGGTGGATTAATTCTGATAGGCATAATGGTACTTGATATATTTTGTACCTCTGGGATACTTTTGCTCGACAACAGTTGGCAAGAATGAAGAACAAATGAATTATGAAGTGCACATGTTGTTCAGCTGAGATTTCCCGCCTCGTGACTACTACCGAGTGTTCATAGCTTTTGTGTTTCTGTTGTTTTGCACTGCAATTTAATCATTGTTTTTGTGTAATACAGTTCAACTAAAAGGTATTTTGAAGTATTCAAAGTGTGTTCTAACCCTGATGAGTCAGTGGTGTTCCATTATTGTGTGATTGAAATATTTTGAAGTTATGGGGAAAAAGTGTGACCTTTCCCCAAGAAAAATTGGCATAGTAAGGACCTTACTTGCTGAGAAGATTTACATACAACAAGCAATAGCCCAGAAATGAGGTATTTCACAAACTTCAGTGAATAGAATTAAAAAACATGAAAATGGTGGACAAATATATGCTCAGGACCGAGCAGGCAAATGTGGATAGAGCAAGATTTTCAGCCCCAGAAGTACGAGAAAACTTAAGAATCTTGTGATTAATAATCGCAAACTTACAAGTACTGACCTGAGCAAGACAATGGAGCAGTGTGGGGTTAATATATCCCCCAGATCTGTACGAAGAGAGTTGTTCAACAGCGGCTTGAAAGCAAAGAGACCACGAAAGAAGGCTGAGGTTACACCTTCCATGGCTTCCCGGCGACTTCAATGGGCCAAGATTCATTAAAACTGGCCAGCGGATGAATGGAAGAAGATATGTAGTATTTCAAAGGTTTCATAATCATTTTGTGAGCTAAAACCTGCTAATATATTCGATTTACTTTTATGATTATATGGAATACAAAAGTACCTGCCATTGTTTGCTACATTTTACAACACTGTAATGGAGCAGTTATTAGAGGAAAGTTTTATTTCTTTCATCAGGTATGCTTCAGCGATGAAAGTATCTTCACCATCGGAGAAGGGACCAGCCAATATGTGAGACGAAGGGAGGGAGAGGCGTTCAAGGTCGACTGTATACAGTAAACTGTGAAACATCCTACGGCAATTATGGTGTGGTGTGTCACGTCATGGCATGGTCGCGGGGAAATATACATTGTTGAAGGGACAATGAAACACGATCAGTACATAAAAGTGCTGAAAAACAAGCTTGTACCACAAATGGACCGATGGTATGGGGGAGAAGACTGCATCTTTATGCAGGATGGTGCCCCATGCCACAGAGCCAAAAAAGTCATGGATGTTTTTGGAAAAGAAGGGCATAGAGTTACTGGATTGGCCTGGAAATAGCCCAGATATTAACCCCATTGAAAATCTATGGGCTGTTGTCAAGAAAAAATTGAGAAAGACCAAATTAACAACACGGGAAGAGGTCATTGCTAAGGTCCAAGAAATCTGGTTTAAGGACGATGACGTCAGAAATGCATGCCAAACACTGATTAATGGGATGCCAAGGTGAATCAAGGCCCTCATTCAGTCTAAAGGGTGGCATACAAAGTACTAAAACAACAATCTCCCTAATTTGTCAATGTAACAACAATTTATGTCAATAAATTCTGAAAATCCAATTTTATTCTAATAATTTGGCCACGTCTGTAATGCACATGAGCTAGTACCATCACCAGATGATGTGCTTCCCAATTCTCTTATGAGTTTTGACAATGTCGCAACAGAACAGCAAAACGTTATTCGTGCATACTTTAGTATGGGGAGACATAAATATGTAGATTGCATGTATTTATGTAAAACCTATTGTTGTGTTGATACGCGACAGGGCAAGCATTATTATGCTTTTTTTGGCAAGATGAGCGCAATCTGT
The DNA here is from genome assembly GCF_040414725.1 of Anabrus simplex. Taxonomy (NCBI): domain Eukaryota; kingdom Metazoa; phylum Arthropoda; class Insecta; order Orthoptera; family Tettigoniidae; genus Anabrus; species Anabrus simplex. The sequence goes on along the minus strand of NC_090266.1, from coordinate 1,123,720,709 downwards.
GACGTGTGTATGAAAATCATGTTAACACTGATATGACATTCAATGATTTTAAACGTATGTGTGCTACCTGCTGGTCATCATATCGTTACGGCTTTTTAGTTATTGATAAAGAAAGTGATCAAGTAGTGAATATTTAAGATAAACTTGAATATTATAACCAAGTGGTCCACCTATTCAATTCAATATATATTTTATTATATTTAGTACATGTTTTGTCTCCTAAGGGACATCATCAGCTATATAATAAATTAGCATTAATATATCACAATACAAAATAGGTATTGTACCGGGCGGTACATCTCTACGACGCATGTTCAAATATTGCGCCAATTGAAACTCCTCTACAGGAGAAAGCCTGAACTTTAAAAAACTGTATTAACTCAACCGTTTCTCCGAAGATGGCTCTGTGTGAATTTTGATGTGTTTTTTGTTTGTCACTAATCAAGAAGTGTGGACGTTCTCTACCAGATGTCTCTACAAGAAAAACTATGATCATGCACTCTGGTGCAAAGGAATGAACCTTCTTGAAGAAATTTTGTATTCAAAAGTTGTTGTCTTTACTAAATTTTGTTCTTTTATTTTTGGGTTGGCAATATTAATCCTTCCGCCAGGTTTGAACTTAGCCAATCCCGAATTTCTTTAATTAATTCTCAGCCAATCATGTATGTCTTCTTCGATATGTATATGTAGCTCTAAGCTATCCAATAAAGTTGAGGGGGCGTGTATTCTCATTCTTGAAAGGTCTCGAATTTTCCACGAGGGTATTAAAACTGCTGATTTTCTTGTCTCCGGCCCACTAGTATAACATCTAACTCAGTGTGTGGATATGTAGCAGGGGGCGGGAAGCGCCTCTTTCTTGAAGCAGCAGCTCTTCAACAAGGTAATGGCCTTTTAACATCTTCAGTTCTTGCTAGCTCAGCAGTTTAACTCTCGGGGAGAGTTCGAAACCTTTAATATGTAACCTACCACTTTAAAATGTAAATTCCTCTTCTGTCTATGTGAAAACTACAAATCTCTTTTACTGTAAAGCGGGGATAGAGAGTGCTTTACCCTCCCGAACTCCCCTTCATTTTGTAATTGAGGTGACTACGTGTTCATAACCGTTTCTTCTCTTCCTTAATGTATTAAAGTTTTCTCATACGGGTAACCTCCCTAGCTTGGGATTAGCCCCTGTGTATCGGCCTAGAGCCACTTAGGTTTTAACAAGTGTATTTAAGAGTGCAAGTTCACGCCTCCAGTTCTTTCTGTGCTTTGGGCCAGTAACTCATCCTGATGTTTTGTTTTCTTCATGCAAAGGCCCTGCAGGTTGGGTATTAGATACCCCTGATTCACTGTATGTGTGCCTTGAGGGCAGTTAGGAGTGAAGTTTGTTGTGGCCTTTGATAGGCTTGTAAAATTGAGAGCAGGTCAGCTCTTTCTGGTATTTTGGAAGGTGCCTCTAGGAGGCCTGACATTATTAAGCGGGAGCAAGAGCTCCATGTAATGAAGGGGGTTTTCTGCCCTTTGTTAAATTGTGGGTGTGAGCTGAGAGCTCAGACTTTGGGGCTTGTAGCCCAGAATTGGTAAAGTTACTGTGCACCTGATTTAACTCTTGTTATTTGTTGTACGCTCAAAATTCTATGTTACCATTGTTAAGCTTTGAAAATATAACCTTGTGGAAATTTTAATTCATCTTTCGAACTTCTGTAGTTGAGACCTATTCCAGCCCGCACCTTCTTTCACCTCTAACTACCACGGATATCTCCGTAACAGGTATCATTAAAATTGGAAAGACACATTAAAATATTGATGTATGGTACGATATGTATCTATATATATATATAAAATAACTTGTCCTGACTGACCGACTGATTCATCATCGCCGAGCCAAAACTATTGGACATAATGAAATGAAATTTTGGGAATACATTCATATTAATATGTAGGTGCTCGCTAAGAGAGGATTTTTGGATATTCCATCGCTAAGGGGGTGAATTCTTAAAATGACGATATCTATATCTCAAAAACTTAAAAGTTTACAGACGTAAAAATTGGTATTTAGAATCTACTTTAAAAATAAAGAAACACGTATTTTTTGTTTTTGGAAAATCCCATTAAGGGGGATGAAAAAGGGGGAAAAGGGTTTGAACACCTTTTATGAGGAGACTTATATCTCAAAAACTGAAGACGTTACATGAAAATTGAAATTTGGAATCTCCTTTGAAATTAAAGAAACACATATTTTTGTATTTTTGGATAATCCGATGAATAAGGGGTAACAGGAGTGACAAATGGGGTGAATTTAAAAAAGTCTATATCTGCAAATTATCTCAGACACGTAACATATTACAGATTTGAAACCTGGTATTTGGAATTTCCTGTAAACGTAAAGATAAATAAAAATTTTATTCGGAAAATCCACTTAGGGAGAACTGAAAATTAGCGTATCTACAGTATATCTCAAAAACTTAACATGTTGCAGACGTGAAAATTGGTATTTGGAACCTCCTTTATAAATAAGGAAACACGCATTATTTGGTTTTCGGAAACAACCTTTAACGGGGAGCGTGGGGTGAAAGGATTAAAAATTAGTTGAATTATTTGTAAGAGATTGTACATATATACCAAAAATCTAAAGATGTTACAAACGTGAAAACTGTATATGGAATCTCCTTTAAAGATAAAGAAACACGCATTTGGTGGGAGAATCAACATGGAAGGGGGGGGGGATGAAAACGGAGATGAATTCCTTTTACGAGGATACATATCTCTCAAAAACTTAAGATGTTACAGAAGTGATAACTGGTATTAGGAAGCTCTTTTAAAGAAACGAGTACTGTTTGTTTTTGGAAAATTCACTTGAGGGGGGAGTGTGAAAGGAAGTAAAAATATTGAATACTTTTTCTGGAGAATCTTATATCTCAAAACTGAAGGTTACTGACGTGGAAATAAGTATTTGGAATCTCCTTTAAGAATAAAGAAACACGCATTTTGTTGGGTGGAGGAAACCAACTTAACGGGCGGCGAGGAGTGATAAAGGAGTTGAATTCTTTTCATGAGGATACTTATATCTCAAAATCTGAAGATGTTACAGACATGAAATTTTGCATCTGGAACTTTCTTTCAAAGTAAAGAAACACGTAATCTTTTGCCTTTGGGAAATGGGGTGGGGGGTATCAACTTGGGGGCGAGGGCGGTGAAAAAGGAGTTTAATTCATTTTATGAGGGTACATATATCTCAAAACTGAAGATGTTACAGTCGTGATAATTGGCATTTGGAAGCTCCTTTATAAACAAAGAAACAAGTTTTTTGGTTTGCGGAAAATTCACCTAAGGGTGAGGGTGAAAGGAAGTGAGAAAAATTTAATTCTTTTTATGGAGAAACTTATATCTCAAAAACTTAAGGTTGCATACGTGAAATTTTTTACTTGGAATCACCTTAAAAAATAAATTAACACGCATTTTTGTGGGGAGATGGGAATCAACTTAAAGGGCTGCGGTGAAAAAGGACTTGAATTATTTTGATGAGGATACTTATATCTTAAAAACTGAAGGTGTTAAAGGCATGAACATTCATTTTTGGAATTTTCTTTCAAAGTAAAGAAACACGTGTACTTTTGTCTATGGAAAATTCACTTAAGGGGGTGAATGAATTGAAAAATTAGTTGAATTCTTTGTGTGAGGATACTTAAATCTCAAAAAATTTTGTCCGGTTCCATGCCTAAATGATTAGCGTGCTGGCCTTTAGTCAAAAGGGTCTCGGGTTCGATTCCCGGCATGGTCATAAATTTTAACGAACATTGGTTAATTTCCCTGGCACGGGGGCTGGGTATATGTGTTGTCTTCATCATCATTTCATCCTCATCACGACGCGCAGGTCACCTACGGGTTCAAATCAAAAGACCTGCACCTGGCGAGCCGAACCCGTCTTGGGATCTCCCGACACTAAAAGCCATACGCCATTTCTTTTCATCTAAAAATGTTAAAGACGTGAACATTCGTATTTGGAATCTCATTTAAAAATAAAGAAACACGCACTTTTGGGGAGGGGGGAATCAACTTAACGGGTAAGAAGGGGGGTGAAAAAGGAGTTGAATTACTTTCATGAGTATAATTATATCTCAAAAACTGAAGATGTTACAGACGTGAAAATTAGTACCTTGGAATTTCATTTACAAATAAAGAAACACGCATTTTTTCGGAAAATCGACGTAATGGGTGTGGGGTTGAAAAGAAGTAAATCAAGAGGTGATATACGTTCATGAGGATACTTTATCTTAAATACTGAATCTGTTACAGACGTGAAAGTTGGTATTTTGAATTTCCTTTCAAAATAAAGAAACACGTATTTTTTGTTGTCGGAAAGTCCACTTAAGGCGGGAGATGGGTGGAAAGAAGTGAGGAAGAAGAAGTTGAATAATTCTTATGATGAAATGAAAAATGAAATGTCGAATGGCTTTTAGTGCCGGGATATCCCAGGACGGGTTCGGCACGTCAGGTGCAGGTCTTTCTAATTGACTCTCGTAGGCGACCTGCGCGTCGTGATGAGGATGAAATGATGATGAAGACAACACATACACCCATCCCCCGTGTCATTGGAATTAACCAATTAAGGTTAAAATCCCCGACCCGGCCGGGAATCGAACCCGGGACCCTCTGAACCGAAGGCCAGTACGCTGACCGTTCAGCCAACGAGTCGGACATTCTTATGATTATACATTTATCTAAAAACTGAAGGTGTTACAGACGTAAAGACCTGAAAACTGCTATTTGTATATCCTTTAAAATAACGAAACACGTATTGTTTTTGCTTTCGGAATATGCAATTGAGGGGGCTGAAAAGAATTGGAAATGCGGGTAAATTTTTAAAACGAGTACCGGAATATCTACATTAGATGTCGTCCGGATATATGGCTAAATGGTTAGCGTGTTGGCCTTTTGTCACAGGGGTCCTGGGTTCGATTCCAGACAGGGTCAGAATTTTAACCATCATTGGTTAATTTCCCTGGCACGGGGGCTGGGTGCATATGTTCCCTTCATCATCATTTCATCCTCATCACGACGCGCAGGTCGCCTACGGGCGCTAAATCAAAAGACCTGCACCTGGCGAGCCGAACCCTTCCGGGGATCTCCCAGCACTAAAAGCCATACGCCATTTCATATTACATTATATGTCAAAAACTTAACAAGCTAGAGACAAGAAACTTGGTATTTGGAAAGTCCTTTAAAAATACAGGAACCTGTACCTTTTTGTTTTCAGGGAGGGCACTTAACAGGGGGTGAAAAGTAGTGAAAAATAGTTGAATAATTTTTTTATGAGGATACTCATTTCTTAAAAATTGAAAATGTTACAGACGTAAAAATTGATATTTGGAATCTCCTTTCAAAATATAGAAACATGTATTTATTTTTCGACTTGAGAGAAGACTGTTTCTCGCACGTACAGTTCTATGTCGCCTGGTCGTCTTAGCCCCAAAAGGTAATACCATAAACATGGTTTACAAAGAATTTCTGGGGTAAATGAAATTCAATTTTTGGGTGAGTTTTTATACTTAATTAATTTTCAGATAGTCTCTTAGTACAATGCCGAGGAACAATTACTCTGATCAAGTTACGAAATCCACGCGAGCGAAGCCGCGGGTAATTGCTAGTATATATAAAATAACTTGTCTTGACTGACTGATTAATCATCGCCGAGCCATAACTACCTACTGGACATAAAGAAATGAAATTTTGAGCATAGATTCATATTAAGATGCAGGTGCTCGGTAAGAGAGGATTTTTGGATATTCCTTCGCTAAGGGGGTGAAAAGGGGGTTGAAATTTTAAAATGAGTGTATCTATATCTGAAAACTTTAAACGTTTACAGATGTAAAAATGGGTATTTAGAATCTTCTTTAAAAATAAGGAAACGTATTTTTTTGTTTTCAGAAAATCCCAATAGGAGGGGAGAAAAACGGTGAAAAAGGGGTTGAATGCCTGTAATCATGATACCGGTACTTATATCTCAGAAACTGAAGACATTACAGACCTGAAAATTGGTACTTTTGATCCTTTTTAAAAATAAAAAGACACGAATTTTTTGTTTTTGGAAAATCCAATTAATGGGAGGGTGAAAAGAGAAGTGAATTTTTAAAATGAGTGCATCTATATCTCAAAACTTTTAAAGTTTACAGATGTAAAAATTGGTATTTAGAATCTTCATTAAAAGAAAAGAAACACGCTATGCCCGTTGCATTACCCCACACGTGCGTGCGTCGGACGGTCCCGAAAACGCGGTAAAAATATGTGTTAAAAGTAATAAAAGACTAGCCTACATACTTAGGAAGTGCCTGTTAACAACAGAGAAGAAAAGTGAGGGAAGAAAAACAACCGAAAATCCCGTAAGTGTGGGAAAATTGAGAAGATCAATACCCGTAAGACTGGCGGAATTTTAACCTCAAAAAGGTTAGTTGCATGTTGGAACTACATGCCGGTGTGTTGAACAGCGAAACCACTAGATCGTAACGCTGCCAACGCAGGCTGCAGAGAAGAAAAATTCTCATCTCTTGTTGCAAGTGCGACAAGACTTTCTAGCACAACATACAAGGGAATCTCCCATCTCATGTAACAGATGCGGTTAGACATTCCAGAACACACAGAGGAGGAACTCCCATCTCAGGCCAAGGGTGCAACAAGACATTCTATCACCGCACAGGGGTGAAGCATTCACTTTCTGCGACAAATGCGACAAGACATTTAACACTTCACAGAAGAGAAACTTCCATCTCATGCTACAAATGCGACAAGACTTTCTATTAAGCAGAGACTTGGGAAGTGCACAGAAAGAAATCTGTTGCCTTCAGGATCGGGAGAACATCGTAGAAGAAAGAATAATACGGGACAGTCCGGCAAGTACCGAAATTCATAGAAGCCGACTACTATAACCATACAGCAAATCGTTTTAAAATCTTTGGGAATTCGGAAGATTTTTCAGCTGATTATGTGGGAGGGAGCCCTAATGAACAGAGATTTTGTTTCTCACAAGATGGCGGACGAAGCTGAACAATGGTTTAAAAGTGCTCTGAAAAGCGTTGAAGACATAGCGGACGCAGGAGGATATATGAAAAAGGAAACGAAGGAACAGCTACAGGAAGCGGTGAAGATCATTCGTGAGTACTTTCAAACAACTAAACATGCCTTTGAAGATAAGAATAATGTTCAAGAAATAAATGTCGAAGAGGTTATGAATGTACCAAACGCAGGTCAGGAGACAAATGATAGTTTCGTAGTGCGACAACTCGTGACATCTCCCGACCTCACCTATGAACCTCCAAGTAGCAAGCTGGCAATGGAATGGTATCCGCCAACTGGCAGCAATAGTTTCACAGCAAAACAACTATACTGAAATTCAAGTTCAGAGCTTAGGAAAAGTATCCTTCCGCATGTGAGCACGTCCCCTGTTCCCCCTTCCCGTCTCGTCATCGTTCTCCATCTCCGCCACAACCAGCTTATCATTAACGCCGTGCGTCCATCTGACAAGTACAGTACTTCATTCTGAAACAGTGAAGCATCAAACGAAATCACTTCCTTTCACATAGCTGTACTTTTATTACGTATTATAACTATTTATTCCTTTATTGACCATGTAAAACCTATAGATTACTGACGAATACTGAGGCAAGAAAAGCAAGGTTAATTTTTATTTCATAATGCAATTTGTGTGAGGCACATGGAGACTTACAACATAAGTATACGATTCTGCTCTCGTGCAACGACTGTCAGTGGCAGTTTCTCACAGTTAAAAAAGCTGAAAAACCCACCCGTGAGTGGGATTGCAAAATACAATGCTTCCAGGAATGTTATAAATATTGTAGTCTCGTCATTCGGATGGTAAAAACGAACTCGTGATCCTCTCATGACAACATTTCTGCAGGTAGAGGGCGGTTACGAATATAAAGTAAAGTACAAATTATTATTATTATTATTATTATTATTATTATTATTATTATTATTATTATTATTATTATTATTATTAGTAGTAGTAGTAGTAGTAGTAGTAGTAGTAGTAGTAGTAGTATCATCATCATCGAATAAGTCAAGGATCCTATTCCCATACCGTGTTAAGGCCCTACCTGTTTTATTTACGGCGAGTGCTGAGCTGACACATCGATCTTTCGCTGGAGACTTGGATTTTCCGTGGAGTTTAAATTCCAAGCGAGCGGCGTAAACACTGTACACAGAAACGCCGGTCAGCTGCGCGGTCTTTTTCACGTTTTCCACAGTCTACAGTGGATTCTAATCTCGTGGGCTACTGTAAACGTTTTAAACAACTTGGTTTAGATTTTCTACTTTATTTTTCTCCACTTTTGTTAGCTTTGAAGTATTTCACAGGGGACTCAAGCGTCACAGCATCACACACGTCTTGCTCGTCTTGCTCACAGCTGGCAGCCATTATGAATACTGAACACGCTGTTACAGCGTGTTTAAGAACCTTGGTTGCAGCCAGTATTGCCAACAGTTTTCTTCGATCCATCTTCAACGTCGCACATATTATGCGAACTTATCAGCAGTGGAATGAACTCGAACAAACTTAGTAAGTACACAGTGCAATAAGATATCATTATCATATTAAATAATTATTATTTTGCTACATACACCCCTGAGAACAATAACTATTCATAGCCATCTACGTATGAAATATAAGAGTTGGTAACGAACCCGAATAACATACAACCTGTGATATATTTTCCATACTTATGCAGGGAAAAAAATTTAATTCATCAAGTCAGTTCACCAGAATATCTAACCAAACTGAAGAAATCTCCTGACTTCAGGAACAAGTAACAAACCTAGGGAACTATTTGGCGCTGCGGAAGCCTTTTCACCGACCAGAAGTCTGACTAACATTAAAGGTCTTGAGTTGACTCTCAGTATAGTGACATCTCTCGGCTACAGCAACGACGACATCTCTAAGATACAAAGAGATCAGCAGGCAACTAGTAGTGATGAACGAAGACTGACTAAGGGAAATGATGACGAACTGGTGACACTTAATGGTCAGTCACCTGTCGTGGCTAGAGATACACAACACCAAACACGAACGGAAGAAGATATAGAAGGAATAATGATAGAAAAGATGAACCAACAGATAAAATACATGGTTGAAAATCTGACATATAATATAAAGATGATGATAAAAGAGGAAATGAAAATAATGGTGACACAAAGACAGGAACCAGCTCAAACACATGGCGTAACAGAGACAAAGGTAACAAGACAAGAGCGCAGGGGCCAGCAAGAACGACCCAACGACGCCGAAATAAATATAATAGAAGAGGAAGAGTGGAAGCGAGCAACAAGGCAACCTAGAACACCAGTAAATGATAAGAGTAAACTAGAGAACCAGGATAGGGAGTGGACAACAGCGGTGAGAGGCGGGAACAGACAACAGGAAAACGAGACAGGAAAAGAAGTGAACGGAAGAAAAATGGGAATGAGACAAGGGGAAAGTAAAATAAAGGCAGCAGAACGATACGCCTGGTTATACGTGGAAAAACTGGACAAACATACGACGGAGGAAGCTATCATAGAATACTTGAAGGAAAACGGAGTAAAAGGGAAAATATACTGCAACCTGGTGAATGACAAAATAGGAAGCCGAGCCTTCAAAATAGGCATTCCAATGCAAGACCTAGAAACAGTCTACGATGGAAATTTCTGGCCAGAAGATGTAATATGTCGGCCCTTTCGGCAACCCTGGAAGTTCAGAGGCCCGGCAACCAAGGACTAATATAATAACATGGAACGTAGAAGGCCTGAGGGGAGTCTTGAGCCTGCTTCCGAGAAATATCATGGCTGATTATGACATTGGAGTACTCACAGAGACAATGGTAAAAGAGGACACAGAACTGAACATCCCAGAATTCTACAATTTTCATGCCTATGCGATACAGTGTGTGAGAAGAGGAAGACCAGCGGGCGGTGTGCTATGCATCATCAAACCACAGCTGGCCCCCTTCAAACTACTATTAAGAGAAGAAAACATGCTGGTTGTCAGGACAAGAATTGGAGTTATAGTAGCAGTCTACTTTAATCCAGATCACACCGCGACAGACATAATAGATAAACTAGGGATGGCCTTGGATTATAGTAGAAGTATGGATAAGATAATCATTGCGGGAGATCTGAATTGCGCAATAAATAGGCAAGAAAAAATGCAAAGAAGTAATGGAATATCTAACAAATGAAGGCTTTACAATACACAACAGACAGGAGGACTGGACATACATAGGGCATAACGGAGCTAGCACAATAGACCTAATAATCACAAAGGGATTTAGATCAAAACACTTTGCCACCACAGTGAAAAAAGAAGCAGCAGTCATCCGTAAACACATTCCAGTACAATTAAATATAGAAAACGGTAGAAGTAGCAAATTAGAAGAAAGACGAAATATAACATTTGGCAAGACCCTGGACATGGAAAAAATTAAACGGAAAATGAAAGAAAAAGATAAGGCTGAAAGAGCAATAAGAGCAGGAAATATTGATGAGGCCGCTACATGGCTGAAATCAACTATAATAAGTGGGGCCACCACACAAGATTCAAATAGGAAGGCGAGGCCATGGTTCGACAGAGAATGTTATGAACAAAGAAAATTGACACTGAAAACACTACATAAAACTAGAGGACAAATGGCAAGCGCAACCACCAAAGAATACCAACGAGAACGAAAGAAATACAAGGACCTAATAAAAACAAGAAAAAGCAACACCTGGAAAAAGAACATAAAAAATGGTAGAGGAGGCAGAAGAAGACCCATACCGAGCTCTGAGGCCAAACGGGCAGAAAATGCAGCCCAACATACCTATGGAAACATGGATAGATCATATAAGAATAGTAATTTGCTCAAAAGAAACAAGACCCATGATTAAGACACCTATGACTCCACAAGCTGATGAGATCTTCACCACGGATGAAATTGCGAAAGCGATAAGAAAATGAGGAATAACAGAGTACCAGAAGTAGAGGGGATAAGAAGTGAACACTTAAAGCAGACAGCACAAGAATACTTACCGATATGGACCTCCCTTCTAAATAAATGTTTAGAATTAGGAAGTATACCAGACGAATGGAGAAAGTCAACAATCAAGCTATTATACAAGGGAAAAGGAGACACAGAGAACCCAAACACGTATAGAGGAATAGCGTTGGAATCTACATTACTGAAACTCCTAACAGGAATCCTCGCCAAAAGGCTGGCAGAGAAGCTAGAACCCCTTCTACCAGAGGAACAGTTTGGTTTTAGAAAGGGAAGGTCCACGACTCTGGCAGTAGAAAACCTGTTGGAACAAATAAAACAGACGATAGAAAGACCAAAAGGAAAACTATATGTGGTTCTTGTTGATTACTCAAAAGCCTTCGATACGGTCAACAGAAAGGTATTAATAGATAAACTGGAGGAACTAAATGGAAGAACGAGCACAACGACCCTGATATCGAATATACTGGCAGAAAACTAAATACAGATAGATGATGGAATAGGCATATCTGACTGGCTGTCGCAGACGAACGGTGTCCTCCAAGGCGATCCACTCAGCCCTATCCTGTTTAATGTTCTCACGAACGATGTCACCAAAGGAATGGCAGGAAAAAGCACATATGTATACGCTGATGACATGGCCATCGCAGCGACAGATATAGATAAACTGCAAGTATCGCTAAACACACTATGTGAATGGGCAGAGAGAAACGACATCCAGATAAACGAAGAGAAGACGGAATTGGTAGTATTTAGGATAGGAGGAAGACTCACTGAAGCAGACAACATTAAATGCAATGGCAAACTACTCAAGAGGGCTAACAATTTTAAATATCTAGGTATCACCATTCAAACAAGGGAAAGAGTTTCAGTTTACATATAAGATCTAGAGCAGTGGCGGCCACTAGGGCTATGAATGAAATCAGGAACATCACACAACTATCGATCAGCACAGCTATGGACTTGTTTAGGTTAAAGATACTACCTGTTCTGACGTATGGCCTAGAATTAGTGGCAGAATACCTCACGCACAAACAGCTGGAAGAATTGGAGCGAGTAAAGGCTAGATACCTGAAGAGAATTTTAGGAGTCCCGCAGAATGCAAGATCGAGGCTAGTGTATGAGCTTACCAGGGAGACCTTCTTAATAGAGGATCTGAGATGCGAGCTCATACTTCAAGCTAGTACCAGCTTCAAACAGCTTATACAAGATCTGCATGAGAAGAAAAACAACATACCAGAGGACTTCTATGCAACATCTGCTATGCAAGACAGGACCTGGATGGAAGCTAATCATGATATGCGACACGTGACGACGAGATTGGCGATCCATGGTTTCCACCACAAGGTGTGCTGCAACAAATTATTTCACGAACCAAATGACGAATGTGTGTGTGAGTTGTGCTTGGAATTCTGTGATCGATACCATATTGTAAAATGCAGGAATAGACAGAAATCCATCGTAGCTTATAGCAAAGAAAAGTAATGTGTATGTAATGTAAATGTGATGTAATGGTATTCTGCACGGCATGTGCGCATTTTTCAATAATAATAATAATAAATAAAAAATGGCGCCGAAGGAAGGTATGGCCCACTCAATTTAAAAGAATACGCAATGAATATACAATATCGAGGTATAACGGAAGGCCATGCATAATTGGGAACGGATGTGTACCGAAGACGTTACAGAACAGCGAAAAGTCAACTAGATTGTTTTTTTAAAAATAGAACAGAAGAGATTATTAAAAAATACTTGAAAAATTGAATTGAGTTAAGACGTGATTTGTAATCGTGCTACATATAGGACGGAATTGTACAAGATTTCAGCGAAATTCTTCACGAAAGACTATATCCATTTAAAAGAAAACCAGATAATCAACCTAAAGTAAAACCGTGAATAGCCAGAATACTATAGATAAGCGAGATCGGATTAAATACGCTGAGTGGAATCCGAAGAGTAAGGCTAACATTACCGCAGGAAAGGATCATACGAACTGCACAAGAAAATAAGAGCAGAGAGAAGGCTATTTTATTGGCACAGAAGCTGGAAGAAGAATAACCTTGAAGATTATTAAGCCGATTTTGAAGATTTCCCCCCGAAAGAGTTAAAATATATTATACGTAATTTTAAAGAAATAGCGGTATATAACGCTGAGGAAGAATAAGAACAGTAACTGAGGGAAATATTATTCTGATATAAATTTTATAACAACCATGTTCTCCTCGGGAATCTTAAATTTTTTTGCCAGCATAACCAACAAGATGATGAACTGCTAGACGTGTAAGATGGACCAACCTGGAGAGTGGTATCGCTCAGCCAGATGACCAGCCCGTGACGAAAGAGGAATATTGCCCACCAAGATCTGTTCTGAACGGGAGAAGGAGTGATGTCCAAGCCCAGATCCAGACCGCAGAGCTAACCATATGACAGTCAAAGAGGAACAACTGACATCGGAGCGGAGTAACGAGGATCGAGCTAAGTCTTTATATTTAGTATCATAATTCTTGACTTATATTTTTAGTTGGCATATGCTTTGGAATTGGTGTTACAAACCATCAAATTTAAGTGTACAAGTGATAATATGCAGTGAAGTGTGAGATATTTAAGTCATTAATGATATATTAAGGCAATATAGAACTATATATATATTTATTTCGCGAACAGATTACCGCATTTGGTCAGATAAAGCAGTGAAGTAGTCGAGAATATGATTTGAAATGAGTTGACATAACAGCTGATCCCTAAGAACTAACATATGTTGTAGGATATCGATAAATTTCACATAGAACTTATTCATGGATTACGTCATAGATGGACCGCGCGTCAGATGTGGATGATTAATTATGTACTCCTTGTAGAGCGATATTGTAGTAATAGAAACTCATTTGAGGTTAGGCATCGTAATTTTATTGAGAAGAGTTTAGTATGAAAAGACATTATGACATATTTATCAAAGTAATATATGAGTAATTGCAACGTTTTCGTGTTGAGGGTTATGTTAAATAAGAGTTGATATTGAATAGTTGAGATGATGGTTCTGAATAGTAAGACGGAGAAATAAGAAGATATATCATGTAATATGAAGAATTATATTATGATTTACGGTAATTGCAAGGTATATATGTGTTGAAGGGAGTAAAATGTCACATATGAAAAGTAAGAATCTTATGAAACGATGCAAATATGTAAGAGGTAGTACATCGCGGGAGTGACCAAAACCAAGGTATGGATATTGATATTTAATTGAGATTTAGATGGTGATGTAATGTTAAGAATAGATGTTATGTTGGAAGCATGTGAGTTCTGTGACATATTCTCGAACCGTATAAATGCCAGATAAAATACATAATATACATATGCGGTTGTATAATCCCAAAGCATATAATGAGATTTTCATCTTCACACTGCATAATTGAATTAAGTAACTTGCACAGTATGACAATGATTGGTATACGAAAGATTTGAGCATATCGAGCCGCTAATATATATAAATTAAGAATTATGTGGATAATATAGGTAGATTATTTATTTAAAACAGAGTATAAGTGAATTTGAATTTTATGAAAGGTTAATATATAGGGAACTGATAGACTAGGAGCCGGATTTAACAGGCGTTAGGGATGTAAAGCCTTAGCACGAGAATCGTTACTAGTTTATGTCCAAGAAGAAACCCGAATTAATTGAGTTCATGTATTATTTGTTTATAATGGTGATATAATTATGGTCAAGAGACTTTGAAACGTTATTACAATATAAATTGCAACTGGATAGTGTATTTCCAGTGACACATAGGATGTCCCAAGATTAATTATGGACAGTAATGCTGATATTTTGATCCCATTTCAGAAACGATTCGAATAAGTTAATGTTATATTTTTGTTTTTCCCAATAAGCCAGCGCTGACTTTGAATTGAATTTGAAAGAATATAGTGATAAATTTAGTATAATCCTGAATTTAGTTCTCATTTATTAGGGCAATTCTATAATTTAATAAAATGTGGATCATTATTTTTATATAATTTGTGAGTGTTAATTTTCAGTCTCAGTCAATTCTTTATCTAGTTTGTAAGATTAATTAATTAATTGCGTATACATATATATGAATGAGATTATTGAAGGAGTTGCAACGTTAGTATTCGGAATAGGCGAACATTCATACACTACTGCGTCTTCGGGTGAACTTTTCTCTTCATGAATTCACGTAAAGCGGAACCGAATGAAATTTTTTTAGATTTTCACATGGAATGAAATACTCTAAGATATTGAGCTGCTGGGAGTTATTTACAATACTTTGCGATAGCGGCTGCAACGTATATTTTGTTTTCGGAAAATCCCAAAATGAGGGGTCAAAAGGGGTGAAAAATGGGTTGAATGCCTTTAATGAAGATAATTATATCTCAGAAACTGAAGATATTACAGACCTGAATATTGGTGTTTGGGATCTCCTTTAAAAATAAAGAAACACGTATTTCTTGTTTATGGAAAATCCAATTAATGGGGGTGAAAATGGGGTGAATTTTTAAAATGAGTGTATCTATATCTCAAAACTTTTAAAGTTTACAGATGTAAAAATTGGTACTTATAGTCTCCTTTAAAAATGAAGAATCACGTATTTTTGTTTTCGGAAAATCCCAATGGGAAGGGTGGAAAAGGGTGGAAAAGGTGTTGAATGCCTTTAATGAGGCTACTTATATTTCAGAACCTGAAGATATTACAGACCTGAAAATTGGTATTTGGGATCTACTTTAAACATAAAGAAGCAGGTATTTTTCGTTTTTGGAAAATCCAAATAATGGGGGGTGAATTTTTAAAATGAGTGTGTCTACATCTTAAAACTTTAAAAGTTTACTGATGTAAAAATTGGTATTTAGAATCTCCTTTAAAAATAAAGGAACACGTATTTCTTGTTTTCTGTAAATCCCAATAGAAGGGGTATAAAAGGGTTAAATGCCTTTAATGAGGATACATATATCTCAGAAACTGAAGATATTACAGAACTGAAAATTTGTATATGGGATATCCTTTAAAAATAAAGAAACACGTATTTTTTTGTTTTTGGAAAATCCAATTAATGGCGGTTAAACAGGAGTGACAAATTGGGGTGAAAATTTCAAAGGACTATCTACTCTGAGAAACGTAAAATGTTACAGACGTAAAAAGTGGGTATTTGGAATTTCCTGTAAGTATACAGAAACATAGGTGATTTGTTTTTGGAAACTCCCCTTAAGGGGAAATAAAAAGGGGTGAAATTTTTAAATGAGAATTTCTACAGTATATATCAAAAACTTAACATGTTACAGAAGTGAAAAATGGTATTCTTTATCTCTATTAAAAATAAAGAAACGTGTATTTTTAGTTTTCGGAAATACCACCTGAGTGGAGGGGGGTGTAAAAGTGACTGAAAATGGTGTTGATTTCTTTTAATTAGGCTACTGATATCTCAAAAATGAATATGTTACAGACGTGAAATTGGACATTTGGAATCTGCTTTAAAAGTAAAGAAACACTATTCTCGGAAAATCCAATGAAGGTGGGGGTGAAAGAATTGAAAAATTAATTGACTTAATTGTATGAGAATACATACATCTAATAAAAATAAAGTTGTTACCGACGTGAAAATTGGTATTTGGATTTCCTTTCAAAACGAAGAAAAACGCGTTTTGGGGTGGGGGAACAATCTTGAGGGGCGGGAGTGAAAAGGAGTTGAATTCCTTTCACGAGGACACATAAATCAAAAACTGAAGAAGTTAGAGTCGTGATAATTGGTATTTAGAAGATCCTTTACTATTAAAGAAACAAGTAATTTCATGCCGGAAAATTCACTTAGTGGGGGGGAGTGTGAAAGGAAGTGAAAAAGTGAATTATTTTTATGGGGATACTTATATCTCAAAACTGAAGGCAATAGACGTGAATATTTGTGTTTGGAATCTCCTTTAAACACAAAGAAACACGCCTTCTTTTAATTTTTTTGGGGGGGAGGGTTAATTCACTTAACGGCGGTGGGGTGTAAAAGGAGGTGAGACCAATTGATTTTACTGTTCATAATGTACTTATAAGGAGCCTCCATTTCTCAGGCGGCAGCGCGCCGGCCTCTCACAGCTGGATTCCGTGGTTCAAATCCCGGGCACTCCATGTGACATTCGTGCTGGACAAAACGGAGGCGGGACAGGTTTTTCTCCGGATACTCCGGTTTTCCCTGCCATCATTCATTCCAGCAACACTGTCCAATATTTCATTTCATTTGTCATTCATCGATCATTGCCCCAGAGGAGTGCGACAGGTTTCGGCAGCCGGCACAATTCCTATTGTCGCCGCTAGATGGGGCTTTATTCATTCTATTCCTGACCCTGTCGAATGACTGGAAACAGGCTGCAGATTTTCGATGTACTTATTCTGATCATAAACCGACCATTTTTAATCTTTCCTGGGTTCGAATTCTACAGCCATATTTTCCTTCGGAGAACGTTCTTAGATTACAGGAGACTCTCCTGGCATATTAATAAAAATTTAAACACATTTGAAATAAACGATTGGAATGAGATTGACCGTCAAATTGTTCACCTCTATAATAAGGTCAATAATGCACGGAAGTATGTCATTCGTATCGCCAGAAATCCCGCACACTTGCCCACGCGCGACAATTGTGCTAGTCACCTTGTCAACAATGACAATGGCAGCAGATGTAATTTACCGCCAAGTAGCGGTCTTGCATCTTGCTGTGGGGTCCAGAACATCTAATAATAATAATAATAATAGTAATAATAATAATAATAATAATAATAATAATAATAATAATAATAATAATAATGTTCTGGACCGTCGTCAAATTGTGCGTACCACGCTGGAAACGGGTCCTGGCCTGGTAATGACTACGAATACAGTCCGGCCGCGGGTTCAGTACCGCCAAGTCACCCAAGACGACACCACGCCGGATCTCCTTCAGGATTTGATTTATATTAAAATGCTTATAGGAAAAGATGGCAAAGATTTAGGGACCGAACTGACCGCGTGGAATACCTGGACCTAGCCCGGGAAGTACGAAATCGATTGCTGGAAAGAAAGATTGAAAAATGTGAGGAACTTTGTCGTAATCTCTCAGAAAACGAGTCAGATCGCGAATTTTGGCGGGTTCTCTCAGTAAACGAGTCACATCGCGAATTTAGGAGGATTATATATAAAACCTTAAGCATTCAATAATAAATTTCAGTATAACACCGTAGCGAAGCACAGGTATCTTGCTAGTTTAAAATAAGATCTTAGAAATTTTGTTAAAATTGTATATACCTATGGATATCTCTTTGCTCCTTATATAGAAAAACGCTTTACAGGAGAAACTGACACAACCTACAATTATATATTGTACTGAATATGTGGACCACTTGGTTAGAATATTTAAGTTTATCTTAAATATTCACCACTTGATTATAGTCAGAACGGGATAAGTATTACTTGAAATGAAGCTGTTAAAGCTTGTTACATGTAAAGAAAGTGATGTTCGTTATGGACGGTATCGCATGGGTGTTGATTATTTTATATGCATCAACACAGAGATACAGACACCACTTGATCAAAAACCACCATCACGTCAACATCCAGCAAAGAGATTACAAAACATGTAATCCGTGCTTGAAACAATATTCGACGAAAATTTAAAGAGCTTAAGAGTGTTCAAGCGGACACTGATTTATTTTTGAAAACGCAACTAGGTACACCACTGAAAGAAATGTTTAATTCTACTTCATTGCCACAGTCTACTACAAGTTTTGTTTCTGTGCAATCATCTTATGATAAAGAGAAGTATGAACAACAAAAGCTTGAAGAAGAAGAAGAAGAGAAGCATGAACAAGAAAAGCATGAAGAAGAAGAGAAGCGGGATGAGGAAGAGGAGAAGCAGGATAGGGATGGGGAAGAGGAAGAAGAACTTAACGATACTTTATCATCCAAGCGTGTTAAATTTTTAACTACAGATGTTATTGCTGAAACATCTACCACATCAACACAATATCTACCTCCTTTGTCTGAGGTTATGATCACGCCAGATTATCGTAATCAATTTAAGAATTTTATTCGAAATACCTGTGGATCTCACTTTGTACCTTATATAGAAAAACGCTTTACAGGACAAAATGACACAACCCACGGTATTCGCTACGTAGACGACTGTTTCTGAATAGGTAATGCAAATGTTAAGATTAAAGGCAACAGACTCATCGCAAAAGGTGGTACCTATAAACCTACTAAAAGATTTTTAGAATAACTTTTCTCACGAATACCTGACAAGGATATAATTTTACAAGATAAAAATATAAAGCAATACATTTTGCTACTGACGCAACACGACGTAATTACAAGAGGACAGAAGCTGTGAATGCAAATACGAGTTGAAGGTATTGAGAATTTATTTCTAAGCTGTTTCCGTGACATCAACCAACTGCACGTGGTCTTAATGTTATCTACAAGCATTTGTTGTCGTATGTAGACGTAAGATACTGGAATGACCCTAACTTACTCGTTTAACGATTATAACTTCTAAGAGCTTCGCAAGATGCTGTTCACATAGGTGACGAATCAGATATTCTAGAAAATGAGAGAGAATTATTTCATACTGTTATTATTCATTAATGGCTCCTCCAGATAAGACCTCGCCTGTAAAGATAAGCATCGCACACGAGTTACATAAACCAACACGTCGCACCTACTGTCGCAGACGCATTATTACACGCGGAAAAAGGTGGTCTCTGGGAAGCAGACTTAGTAGAAATAATTCCATATGCCTCTAGCAATAAGGGATATAAGTGTCCACTTACTGTCATCGATGTGTACACTAAGTTTGCTTTTGAACAACCTGTGCGTTCTAAGACACCAGCTCAAGTCAAAGATGCATTTAACGTATTGTTGAACAATCGAAACGCTGCCCAAGGCTTCTTCAAACCGATCAGGGTAAAGAGTTTTACAACAAGGACTTTTCTTCATACCTCAAGTTACTTGGTATTCAGCACTACTCTACGTACAACAATCTCAAGGTAAGTGTTGTAAAACGATTTGATCGTACACTCAAAACAATTATGTGGTAAGAATTTACAACTCAAGGTTCTTATCGTTGGATTGAACTGCTACCTAGACTCGTGCTACCTACAACGATACACCTCATCGCACTATCGGCACAAAGCCACGTCTTGTTACAAAGAATACACCACGCTTAGATGCTATTTATCTTGTAATCAAAACGGCTGATCCGAGCCGCCATCGCTTTAAAAAAGGTGATTTCGTTCGCATCAGCAAACACACGTCTATCTTTGCAAAAGGATACACCCTAACTGGAGAACAGAAGTTTTTCAAATCAGGTGTGTTAAGCTTACTACCTCTATGAACCATGTGACCTTACCGCGGTGGGGAGGCTTGAGTGTCCCAATGACGCAGATAGCCGAGCCGCAGGTGCAACCAAATTGGATGGGTATCTGTTGAGAGACCAGACTAACGAATGGTTCATCGAAAGGGGGGTAGCAGCCTTTCGGAAGTTGTAAGGGCGGCAGTCTAGATGATTGACTGATATGGCCTTGTAATAATACTCAACATGGCTTAGCTGTGTTGATAATGCTACACGGCTGAAAGCAACGGGGAAACTGCAGCTGTAACTAACTCCCGAGGACATGCAGCTCTCTCTGTATGAATGATGTACTGATGATGGCTTCCTCCCGGGTAAAATATTCCGGAGGTAAACTAGTCCCCTAATCGGATCTCCGGGTGGGGACTACACGAGAGGGGGCGATCATCAGCAAGATGGATACTGACATTCTGCGAGCCGGAGCGTGGAATGTTAGACGTTTGAATCGTTGTGGTAGGCAAGAGAATCTGAAAAGGGAGATGGATAGACTAAAGTTAGATGTAGTTGGTGTAAGTGAAGTACGTTGGCAGGAAGAACAGGATTTTTGGTCAGGTGACTACCGAATTATCAACACGAAATCAAACAAGGGAAATGCAGGAGTTGGTTTAATAATGAATAAGAAAATAGGGCAACGGGTAAGCTACTACTACCAGCATAGTGAAAGAATTATTGTTGTAAAGATAGACACCAAACCAGTGCCCACCACAATAGTGCAGGTCTATATGCCTACTAGTTCAGCAGATGACGAGGAAATCGAAAGAATATATGAAGAGATAGAAGATTTAATACAATATGTAAAAGGTGACGAGAATCTAATTGTGATGGGAGACTGGAATGCAGTGGTAGGCCAAGGAGGAGAAGGTAATACAGTAGGAGAATTCGGATTGGGACAAAGGAACGAAAGAGGAGCTCGGCTGGTTGAATTCTGCACTGATCATAATTTAGTCCTTGCCAATACTTGGTTCAAACACCACAAACGACGGCTGTATACGTGGACGAGACCTGGAGACACTGGAAGATATCAAATAGACTTCATTATAATTAGGCAGAGATTCAGAAACCAAGTGTGGGATTGCAAGACTTTCCCAGGAGCAGACGTGGACTCTGACCACAACTTGTTGGTCATGAAATGCCATCTGAAGTTGAAGAAATTGAAGAAAGGAAATAATGCAAAAGGATGGGATCTAGACAAGTTGAAAGAAAACAGTGTGAGGGATTGTTTCAAGGAACATGTGGCACAAGGTCTAAATGAAAAGACTGAAGGAAACACAATAGAGGAAGAGTGGATAGTCATGAAAAATGAAGTCAGTAGGGCAGCTGAAGAAATGTTAGGAAGGAAGAAAAGATCAACTAATAATCAGTGGATAACTCAGGAGATACTAGACCTGATTGATGAACGACGAAAATAAAAGAATGCTCGAAATGAAGAGGGCAGAAAAGAATACAGGCGATTAAAGAATGAAGTGGATAGAAAGTGCAAGGTAGCTAAGGAAGAATGGCTTAAGGAGAAGTGCAAGGATATCGAAGGTTGTACGGTCCTGGGAAAGGTAGATGCTGCATACAGGAAAATCAAGGAAACCTTTGGAGAAAGGAAATCTAGGTGTATGAATATTAAGAGCTCAGATGGAAAGCCACTTCTAGGGAAAGAAGACAAAGCAGAAAGATGGCAAGAACATATCTAACAGTTGTATCAAGGCAAAGATGTAGATAATTTGGTTCTGGAACATGAAGAGGCTGTTGATGCTGATGAAATTGGAGACCCAATTTTGAGGTCAGAATTTGACAGAGCTGTGAGAGACCTAAATAGGAACAAGGCACCTGGAATTGATGACATTCCTTCTGAATTACGGACTGCCTTAGGAGAATGCAGCATGGCTATTTACGATTCTGAAGGTGATTGGGATCAGATACCGAGAACGAAGAATTATCTACAGTCTGTATAAAAATCAGTCTGCAGTGATAAGAATCGAGGGCTTTGAAAAAGAAGCAGCAATCCAGAAAGGAGTGAGGCAAGGCTGCAGTCTGTCCCCATTCCTCTTCAATGTTTACATAGAACAGGCAGTAAAGGAAATCAAAGAGAAATTTGGAAAGGGAATCACAATCCAAGGAGAGGAAATCAAAACTTTGAGATTTGCTGATGATATTGTTATTTTATCTGAGACTGCAGAAGATCTCGAGAAGCTGCTGAATGGTATGGACGAAGTCTTGGGTAAGGAGTACAAGATGAGAATAAATAAGTCCAAAACAAAAGTAATGGTATGCAGTCGAACGAAGGCAGGTAATGCAGGAAATATTAGATTAGGAAATGAAGTCTTAAAGGAAGTATATGGATATTGTTACTTGGGTAGTAAAATAACAAACGATGGCAGAAGTAAGGAGGACATAAAATGCAGACTAGCACAAGCAAGGAAGAGGTTTCTTAAGAAAAGAAATTTGCTCACTTCAAACATTGGTATATGAATTAGAAAGATGTTTTTGAAGACTTTCGTGTGGAGCGTGGCATTGTATGGAAGTGAAACATGGACGATAACTAGCTCAGAAAGAAAGAGAATAGAAGCTTTTGAAATGTGGTGTTACAGAAGAATGCTGAAGGTGAGATGGATAGATCGAATTACGAATGAAGAGATACTGAATCGAATTGGTGAGGGGAGATCGATTTGGCTAAATTTGACAAGAAGAAGAGATAGAATGATAGGACACATCTTAAGACACCCAGGACTTGTGCAGTTGGTTTTTGAAGGAAGTGTAGGTGGTAAGAACAGTAGGGGTAGACCAAGGTTTGAATATGACAAGCAGATTAGAGCAGATGTAGGATGCAGTAGTTACGTAGAAATGAAAAGGTTAGCACAGGATAGGGTGGCATGGAGAGCTGCATCAATCCAGTCTATGGACTGATGACTCAAACAACAACAACAACAAGCTTACTAATCCAGTTACATATTGACTTCGCGATCGCATAGGACAGCCTACTGATGTAGGATTCTAAATCGAAGAACAGCAGAAAACAAAATATCCTGATCACTATTTAATCGAACATATTATTCGGCGTTGTGGAAATAAACTCTATGTCAAATGGCTTGGTTTTAATAACAACTTCAATTCATGGATTAATAAAGAGGATGCATTTTAAATCTTGATTTGTTTTATTCTCGAACCTCTGCCCCTC
Source organism: Anabrus simplex (assembly GCF_040414725.1). Classification (NCBI taxonomy): domain Eukaryota; kingdom Metazoa; phylum Arthropoda; class Insecta; order Orthoptera; family Tettigoniidae; genus Anabrus; species Anabrus simplex. Next base: position 1,123,697,155 of record NC_090266.1, on the reverse strand, counting down.
CTTTCTTCTACAACATAAGACAAGTTTAAACTTGCAAGTCAACATTATTACTGCTGGTTAGTTTAGGACTTGCTGTAGGGTAGGATTAATATTAAGAAATCAAACAACACCTGCAATATGCTTCACAAATCGTATTTATTTTAGTATATATACATTATTCTGTCCAGAAAGGCTAGAATATATACTGTAGACAAAGGTCAGGAACCACTTTTGTAGTGTGATTGCTGCCTGGGAGACTGATTACCTCGGATCGAGTAAGGGTATTTCAGTCGTCTTGACAAAGAATACTGCATTGTATTTGAAACTTCGGCAAACTGTACGTAATGTACAGAAAACAACAACACGGTTCAACGCGGAAAATAAACTCAATAATATAACTAATGGCTTTAAATTTGAAAATAAAAACCGCTATTTCTTTCAGTACAGTCTTGAGCTTTGTTATATGCGAACAAGCTAAGTAGCTTATTGAATTCATTGTGTAAACATTCGTGCCATCGTGTGTGTTTTTATTATTGTGCCTTTTTTTATCAGTTAGTGATATTTTGCCAGATCATGAATTCGGTAGAGTCTTTAATGTCTAGGCCGTTTCCGCAACAGACTGCCGAAGAAAAATCCGAGGTGAAACGAATGGGTATGCCCACGCCAAACATTCACATAACGTAAACAGTCAAGACAAAAAATAGAACGTTCAATAGGAACTTCAATCCTGAGATTTATAAGAAACATGACTGGTTATGGGGTGTGAGGTCAATAATGCTTTATACAATTTTCCAGGCGTACTTTTCGGAGGTGAAGATTCATGGGTAAAGCAAGGTATGATGGACATGCAATATCTTCACGATCGTGTTAAAAACACGAACCTTCTTCATCTCATATGAAGAACTCATTAAGTTTAGCCATGTATGGAAATATTAATATAGCTGCACAGATAGATACTGCTTATAGAAGGAACATCCAGCTACATAACGACAGGATTATGCAGAACAGGTATGTCCTGAATATTGTAATAAACTGTGTAAGATTTTGTGGCTCATTCGAGTTAGCGTTGAGGGGCCATGACTGAATCAGGAACATCACAGAATCCTGGTGTTTTTCGTGGCTTGATTAATTTGAGTGCTGAGCTTGATAGTGTTTTGAGAGGGCACTTAGAAAAGGCGACGGTTTTTGAGGGCACCTCTAAAACTATTCAGAATGAAATTCTTCAGTGTATGTTAGAGGTGTGTCAAGAGGAAATAACCAAAGAAATTACAGATGCAGAGTTCATGGCCGTCATAGCTGATGAAACTAGTGACGTTGAGTCAATATTTCAGATGGTTATTATCTATAGGTATCTAGTAAATAATAAACCTGTAGAAAGATTTTGGAGTTTCATTCGTCCTATTGGTCATGATTCAGAATCATTGTCTGCAGCCATAATGTCTGAACTTAATTCTCATCTCCAAGGATGACCAAATAAACTTATAGCACAGACTTGCGATGGTGCATCTGTCATGAGAGGCACAAAACGTGGTGTCCAGGCCATTGCCAAAGAAAGGTATCCTGCTGCTTCTTACATACATTGCCATGCATATCAACTTAATTTGATTAAGTTGAATGCAGCTTCAAAAACAAATGTGCGGATATTTTTTGCAAACCTTCAAGGACAATGCACCTTTTTCTCAAATTCTTCTCAAAGAACTGCCGTTCTTGATGAAGTTGTGCAGAAACGCTTGTCACGTTCGGTTTCGACACGGTGGAATTTTCATTCCAGGACTGTTAATACTGTTTTTGAACACAGTGAAGACCTGATTGCATGCATTAAAGTTATTCAAAGGAGATGCCAGATTAGTAACAACAGCACACTTGTTCAAGCTTCTGGATATATTGAGACTTTGAAAGATGACGATTTTATATACTGGCTCTCTTTCTTTCACAACATCATGCCTCATGTATACATTCTGTACAATCAACTGCAGAAGCGTGATTGTAATCCACCTCTTGTTCTGGCTCAGCTAAAGGCATTTGATAGAGAAATGCAAAAAGTTAGAAACAGCGTGGAAGATGAGGAGCCCACAGGAACAGTCAGAAAAGAGGAGAAGAACTGAAGAGCACTGTGTGAAAAGAGAGGCATTTGAACTGTGTGATGTTATTCTAAGGGAAGTCAATGACAGGTTTAGTTTCACGGGACACCTTGTAGCTGCAACTGTGTTTTACTCTGAAAAGTTGTCTGAATATGACAGCAAGTTCCCAGAAGAGTCTCTAAACGCTGCAGTAAAATCCTATCCATTCATTAAAGACAGCAAAATTCCTACGGAACAGTCTGTAATCTACACCAGAGAGGAGTTCCGAAATATGTCTAGCACCTATGTGTCTAATGGACTTCATTACAGACAATAATTTGTTTGCTACATTTCGTGAAAATGTTAAATTGTTGAAAGTGCTGTTAACCATTCCGATGTCTACTGCAGAAGCAGGACGATGGTTTTCCACTCTAAATAGAGTAAAAACATTTCTGAGGAACACAATGTCGTACCGTAAGACAGGTTGTCAGCACTGACAATGCCTTCAATAGAGCGAGAATTTGTAATGAGAATCAGTGATTTTAATGCAAAAGTTATTAATAAGTTTGCCAGGTGTAAGAAGAGGATAGGTTTCCTGTATAAGTAGCTGAGTTGTGACTTTTTATTTATTTATTTATTTGTGGGCGTTTAATTTCGAAACCAGATACATTACAAAAGGATTTTTTAAATACCGGAATTAGGCTCTCTGAAAGTATTTCATTTCAATATGGTAAATTAGTTCTTAAACGGAAAAAAATATTAATGGGTTGTAGTAATATTCTTGAAAATAGAAACATAAAATGTTTGTTTTATTTTTAATAATAAAAAGTATTGTTGATGTATCTGGATTTGAAAATTAGCCTTTAATCATATCATATCATTGGTAAATATTGTGCACCACTGAACTTTTAAACCACCAGGCGCCACTGGTTTCTGGGTGCCTGGTTGTGACACAACATGGTGCGATCATGTATTTTTATAGATATATTTGGAATTTGATAACAGCGAATTTTGGAGCACCATGCCTTGCCAAGGAGCAAATTAACATGTGAGTGTGTATAATTAATCGGTTCAAATATAACCTGAGGTTGTTTCGGTTCGATTAAGGGTCCATTCGGCGGCTTATGATATCCTACGTGGTATTTTATGATCGGTGGATAACCTTAGTTAAAGAAAAATTCGGAGTCCGTTTAGGGAAACTGAATCTTCACACGGGTCAAATGAATCGACCAACGGTGTTACTTGAAATCCGATAGTAATTTTCATGTTTTCTCTTTTCAATGTTTTATTATTGAATTATATTCTGGAATGGCAATTAACGTTTAACTTAACTAAATGTCAATAAAGTAATTCCAGAGGTCTTCATATTTTTTTATTTGTATCAAAGCTATATCAGCTGTCTTCTTAAATTAATGAACTTTCTTTTATTATTCGATGTCTCACATCTATTTTTTTTGCTAGTTGCTTTACGTCGCATCGACACAGATAGGTCTTATGGCGACGATGGGACAGGAAAGGGCTAGGAGTGGGAAGGAAGAGGCCGTGGCCTTAAGTAAGGTACAGCCCCAGCATTTGCCTGGTGTGAAAATGGGAAACCATGGAAAACCATTTTCAGGGCTGCCGACAGTGGGATTCGAACCTACTATCTCCCGAATACTGGATACTGGTCGCACTTAAGCGACTGCAGCTATCGAGCTCGGTCTCTCACATCTATGAGACGTAAATAATTTCTTTTTATAACTAATCTATTTTAGCTCACTTCTTAATTTTAATTTCAAGTAGTAATTAGATTTCCTTATGCTACCAGCCGATTTGTCAACAAGTGACTGGATAGTCCGCAATCCCCTGAGATTAGAAGAGTCTACATTAGCAAGGGTGCACTATATCGATCAGCTCGGTAGAATCGATACTTAGAAAAGCGTGGCTATTAGAGAGTTGTTAAAAATGTTTCCTTTAATACAAAAATATTCGGGTCATACAGATCCAAGGAAATGTTCAGAAGATCCCGGTTGGTATTTACATATAGAATATTAGTAAAGTGTTATTTCAAAATTTTAACCTATCAACGGGACGGCATTTAGGGGGGGGGGGGAGATGGAATGCAAAGTGAATTTTATTTCCCGATTATGAGACGTCGAGGTGCGTATTGAAAACCAACCAGGTGGCCAACTGAATCTGGTGAAGGTTGTGGGGGTGGTGAAATTGAAGGATGTTTTAAGAACCATAGTCAGAAAACGGATGATGTTTCCTGAACATGATGCGGGGAGGGAAGAGGAAGGGGACGGGGTGGGGAGGACCTGAGAAATTACAGGAATGACGGATTCCGGGTGATTAGGTTCGGTATTGGACGTGATTTACACTTATAGGAACGTGAAGGATGCGGCTGAGAACAGTTAACACACTTGGGTGTGAACTTACTAGGGCAACTAGCAGTGAGATGCTCCTGGCTGCAGATAGCACATACCTGCGCTTGAAGACATGGCGTCCGGGAGGGTGGTCGTACCGCTGGCACCGCTCACATCGGATCTTCTGTGGCGGCACCGAACGAGAAGGTTCCATTCGATGATAGGCCCCAAAGATGAAGGCGCCATCTAGTAGGAGGGCGTCGAGGGTGGCGACGTCCCAGGAAAGGATCCGAATTAGAGAAGTTGGTCCCTCTGCATTCCGGATCCGTACCACCTTGAAGATTTGGTGGCCCTCCATCTGTAGCTGGGCAGCCACATCATCGTCAGCCCAGCCTCTGTCGACCCGGTATTCCACGACGGAGTGGATGGGCGCGGCTCTAGAAGGTGGAGTCGGTCGCCGTGCAGGAGTCTGTTGGGTGACGTTCACTGCTTTAGCGTGCTTCCCGAAGTGCTCCGAGCCGATCGTGGTAATGAGATGAGCGTGAAATATTTGGCGATTTTTAGATTGAAGTATGGTGCGTTAAATCACAAGGTTGTAGTCAGCATGGTTGCGGGTGAAGCGGATGAGAATCTGATAGATGGACGTGGGATTTGCCTTGTCTGGATCAACGTGCATCAGCTGGGTGATGAAGAATGGAGCTGGTGGTAGCGGAAGTGGATGAATAATGCTGCGTTTGGCGGATGTTCGGGGCCAATGCTGGATTCTTCGCAACTTGGGCGTAACTGCGCATGTTCGATGGCATGAACGTCGCAGTGGGAGTTGGTAACAGTGGAGGCAGATGGAAAAGGGCTATCACGTTATCTTCATCCAGATAGTTGAGGGGTTGAATACCCAGAGAAGCAGGTGGTGATGATAGATTAAGTGTGGAATTAGGCGAGGTGTACGCAGAGCCGGTCGAGGAGGAGCCAGCAGCATTTCATCAGCGCCTTTTCCGGTCAGCATCCAGTTCCGGAGAGATTTTCCGGGCTTGTTTTACTTGTTTCACATCCATATTTGGAGAACCAGACGGTGTAGGATTGGCAGCCAGCGAAAGTTCTAGAACAAGAAGGTGACATTGTAAGTTCTCGAACCGTCGCGAAGAAGCGACATATCTTCCATAAATGAGTCTCGAAGGTTCCAGAAGTACTTGAAAATTTGCACGTAAACATCCACTAACGACAGCATGTAGAGTGTAGAGGGCTCCGAGAACTTCAAGATATACATTGAAAACGGAATGTATACCACCTACGCGTACTTCCAACAAATTAAATATAATCAGCCTTTACGAGGAAAATCTTGTAACACGATTTATACCACCGGAATGAAAATACTGATATTCACGAAACACATAAAATGATTTTAACGGGAATGAGTAAATGATCCAGTATTAGAGAAGATAATTTACAAAATATACAGATCCATTCACACTGTTCAAATGAAGTAACCGACATCGAAGTGTAAGTTTCTCCTGTTACATTGTTTCCTTTCAGAATTTGTCACGGCTTAACGGCGGAGGAATATCTGCTCCTATAAAATCAGCATGATTTTAATACATAGTCCTTCAACAAGGAGGTACACGACCAACTTACGATTGTGCTGTTATCCAACGGTGTACGCTTGAACTGGCTGCAACGTTGCGCTTCCTGGTGGCTATAATACGAAGCGAAAACCGTTTTTATACAAAAGACGAGGGCCAACTTGATGCACCCAATGTGACTCCTTAATGCATGTTCAACTCATCAATCATCCATCTCTTGTATTAATTTCAAAGCTGTGGGTGAAATTGGTAACTGTTCCAGGTGCAGCATGCAGGAGGTGACCATAGCATTGTGCCCTCTCAGCGATGGGTGCAATGCCCATTTGCTGGCGGACGGTGCCGTTTTTGACATGATGCAGGAGGTGAAATAGAATGCTTAGTTGCTTGTTTTGTTATTGTTGCTGAGGGTGATAAGGGCAGGGTTCCACTATCGGGGGTGGTATACGGGTCCACTTGTGGTTGCTTTAATCCCTCTAAATAACTCCTGAAGTAAGAATGCTCAACGCATACATGTCCCTGATATAAAATCATTAAATTAAGAGCTAGCGAAAGAGCTGTCCGGTTAGCTGATCTACCTACCTCACATGTGGTATTACATGTATTCAAAAACTCATATTAAGCTATTTGTAAATGAGATGTGAATAATAATAATAATGAACCTTCTCTACGCATTACGTGACCATGCCACCGAACTGAGGTCTCACGCATCTCCCATGATTTTCCGGATTTCTAGGTTGGTGACAGGATCTAGCCGGGTCAGCCCAAGAGACTTTTTTTTACTTGCTTTACATCGCACCAATACAGACAGGTCTTACGGCGACGATGGGACAGGAAAGCTCTAACAGTGGGAAGGAACTGGCCGTGGCCTTAATTAAGGTACAGCCCCAGCATTTGCCTAGTGTGTAAGTGGAAACTACATAAAACCATCTTCAGGGCTGCCGACAGTGGCGGTCGAACTGGATACTGGCTGCACTTAAGCGACTCCAGCTATCGAGGTCGGTAGTCCAAGTGACTACCGAAGCATGGGCATCTCCATGATATGAAGTGCTTGCTCGTGCTTGACTGTTGCTGGCCATCATTCAGAGACATAAGAGCGACTGGATGAACAACAGTCCTGTATACCTTGGACTTCAGGTGAATTGGTATCTGACGATCGCAGAGAACACAAGTAGTTTGCAGCCACTTCATCCACGCCGCATTTACTCGTGCACACTCCGCGCACGTTGACAAAAGAACCAAGGCACTTAAACTGTTCTACTTTATTGAGATCTTGGCCATCTATGTGAATGGTTCCATTTGTCTGTGAACCGCACTCCATGTACTCAGTTTTCTTGGTATTGAGTCAAGTCCATGTGCTCTTACTTTTTCGTTCCACTTCTGAACCTACTCTTCAATCTGTTGACGCCCCTCAGCAGCCAGTAGCACATCATCAGCGTACAGGAGTAACCACGGGGGTGATAACTGGTAACGGGGGTGATTGTGCCCATACACAAAATGAAGAGAAGCGGTGACAGGGCCGATCCCTGGTGGATACCAACCCGAATGGGAGAATGGCGGTGAATTTCAGCCGGGCATCGAATGGCGCTAGTAGAGCAAGAAAAAATATGAACTGTTTATTACACTGTTGCTTCTAACTCTGCCTTTCCCTTGGTAACGCCTCGCTGTAACCACAACGTAACTCCTACTTTAAACCATGGTCTCTCGTGTAGTTGTGGACCACTCACTTCATTGCCCGCATAAACCGCACACAAATCAATGATCTGTCATTAATTGGAAATGTAGCATGTCACAGACCCGGTGGGCAGACTTGGGGATGAGAAAAATCAGTGGCATATACGGAGGACTACCAAGGCTATCGGTGAAGCTCACACCTCAGATGAGAACGATGGAAATCTAAAGCACATTATAATGTAAGCATCTGACACATTGTTCCATTTACAAAACTTTAAAGCAATGAGAAAAAACGTCGCACGTATTTCTGAGAGCAAAGCATCGGAGAGTGCTAATGCAGTCCGAACGCTGTGTCCCTCTCCCCTCACCTCACCTTATGGAGCATGCTGCTAAATGTCCGATAGGTGCGTGGACCGCGGGTATGGGTGTGCTAGTTAGAGACACCTATTTATGGTGAACATTTTTGCCTAATTTCACCATTTAAACAAATTTATTTCGGTATATTATTAGCTATTTTTATTTTATATCATCAATAATTTTGCTAAATTTTATTTAAATTTTTTAGCAATGAAAGCTAAACCAAAAGAGAGTTGAAAGCATATTTGCAGTAAAATATCTTATTTTATGTTTTCAAATGTACAAGGAGCATGCTAGTTAAGCTTCTGCTGGAAACACACATTACATATATCAAAGAATGGATGTGTGGACAAAAATTATCCAGTCACTTTAACAAGTAGGACCTACCCGATGCACATAATTTGCACATCGCTCTGTAAAAGACAGAGATAACATGAGTTTCATGTTACTAGGAGCCAGAGCTGTTCTCCTGTCAGACATTATATTACAATAGTTTTAAAATGACTTCTCACTACCAACACTATTGACTGGGATCCATAAACCTCCATTGTAGCTTCCACATAATGCTCATATTCTGATATCACATCTATCCCTGTTCTACATAAACTACCAACTAGATGTCTGCCTCCTTAGCGTAATGGTTGGTGTTATTAGATGCCGTCCTCGGGGGCCCGGGTTCGATTCCCGGTACTGCCAGAAATTTAAGAATACAGGAGGGCTGGTATGTGGTTGAAATGGTACATGCAACTCACCCCCAATGGGGGTGTGACTGAAAAGAGCTGCACCACCTCGGGATGAGGACACGAGTTTAATTTTACCAACTAGATCCCTAAACACTGCATATGGTTTAAGATATTATGATGAAAGTTCTCGCAGGATGGGAATTTGCTTTATGAGATGAGAGACCTCATCATTTATTAAATCACCTTTTTTTTTTTCTTGGCTTTACGTGGCACCGACACAGATAGATCTTATGGCGACGATGGGAGAGGAAAGGGCTAGGAGTGGGAAGGAAGCGGCCGAGGCCTTAGTTAAGGTACAACCCCAGCATTTGCCTGGTGTGAAAATGGGAAACCACGGAAAACCATCTTCAGGGCTGACGACAGTGGGGTTCGAACCCACTATCTCCCGAATACTGGATACTGGTCCCACTTAAGCGACTGCAGCTATCGAGCTCGGTAAATCGCCTTTCATAACGCTTCTTGGATCGAAGAGTGATTCCACATAATTTCATAAAATATTTCGTGGTTTTGCTTAAAATGTAAATAGTTTCGCTTTGGGAGCCAAATTTGTAAAATTTCGCATAAGTTTCACGATTTCGCCCTTTGCGGAAAACAGGTGCTTCTACTCATCGTATATACACTCATATTCATAAAAACCTGAACACCTTGAAAGACTAGGGATAGGAAGTTCATATTCACAGGACATGTGCATTAGTATGTTCTGAAGAAATGAGCATTCGAACGACGTCGGCCCTCAGGTTCAAGGTCCACATCGATATCTCGGCGCACCACCATCGACTGATAAAATGTGACTGCGGCTCCCATTGTTGCTATAAACCGAAGGTAATGGATCAGTGTGACTTGATCAGACGTACAGGATGCCTCGCAGACGTATGCGAGAACCGTACTGTCAAATGAAGGGAGTTGAAACAGGGCGCATTATTGGCATGAGAGAACGTGATATATCCATCCGGTAAATTGCTGCTCGTGTTGGACGAAGTGTGTCAGCAGTGAAATGGGTGTGTACAGAATTGTTCACAGAAGGCCGTAGAACACGACGAGATGGGTGTGGCCGCACCAACCAGACCACCCCTCGAGAAGACTGACACCTCATCCGAATGGCCTGCAGAACAGATCTCCGTCCTCCTCGGCTCTGGCGCAACAGTGGAACAGTGTAACACATCGTACACTATCAGGAGTGACGGTCCGTAGCCGTTTATCACGGCCTAGGTTACCGGCGCGTCGTACAATTTTCCACCTATCTTTGACTAATGTGCCTAAACATGCTAGACTGCAACGGTGTATAGAACTTCACTAGGGACAGGAACGGCAGCAGATCGTGTTATTGGACGAATCCAGGTTCTGTTTGTTTGAATATTTTGGTTCGCCACAGACAGGTTGAGAGGCATCACACTGACTGCATTCGCACAAGACATACAGCGTCAACTCAAGGCCTTATGGTGTGGGATGCTATTGGGTTCAACCTCATGTTACAGTTGGTGCGTGTCCAGGGTACTGTGACCAGTTTGACCTACGTTAATGACATCCTACGAACTGTAGCCACAGCCTTTTTGCAAGACACCCCAGACGCCATATTTCAGCAGAACAATGCGCGATCACATGTTGCTGCACGAACACGTGCCTTCTTGTTGTCACAGGATGTCAGACTGTTGCCCTGGCCTGCACAATCACCGGACTTGTCGCCAATCGAAAATGTGTGGGGTATGGTGAAACGACGAGTGCGGCGCTGTGAACCATTGCCAACCACCAAAGAAGAACTGTGGAACCAGGTGAATGCGGCATGGATGGCTATACCCTAGAATGCAATGCGTGCCTTATACGCGTCAATGCCATCACACATGGAACATATTATCAGTGTCCATGGAGGACCCTGTGCCTACTAGGCAACAGAACACATGCTGAACCTAGGTGACTGAAATGCTAATCGTTTCTGCAGAACATACTAATGAACATGTCCTGTGAATATGAACATACCATCTCTAGTCTTTCCCGGTGTTCTGTTTTTATGAACATGAGTGTACTTCCTCACCTCATACTTCTGACATATATATTGTCCCCTTCAAAAGTGGTAAAAATCATTTAAGGGAGAATATTTTATTTCTATTGTGAATTGGAACATTATTTCGTGAACCAGGAAGGGAGTTTTAGCACGTTGAGTCGACTAGAACCAGTTACCAGGTGCATGGAAATCCCAGCTCAGAGCGAGCGAGAGGAAACAAGCAGATACCGCTAGCCAGACGACCTTCAAATCAGCCGTGAACACCACGTGATCAGGCGAAATATGTGTCTAACACTCGATCAATACTAGCAAAGTTATATGACGTCTGACTATGGCAGCCAATCAGATGATAAATTTCGTGTGAAGTTAATGAAGTAACCAATCGTGTATAATGAGAAGACGCACCCCTGTCTTAAGACGGTGAATTATGGATTTTCCTAAGGAAACTTTACCCTGGATTTCTACCTCTGAACGCGACGAGTGGGGCTTTATTCTGACTTCAACTACAGACGTGAAAAGACGCACTTTGCTCACTGGAGAACTTCGTCTTATTTAGAGCTTCCAACATGTTACAGATAGCAGTTCAGACATTCACAGATTCTATTTACAATTAACTGAAGATATCAAAAGATAAGTTGCTTTTCCATCTCGTCAAACAGCGGCGTGTGTTTTGGACTTGTCTCAGACCTAATTTTCATTTTCAGCTTTCGCAAGAACTTCTACAGAGGAGATTATTGGTTCGAGTGCAAGTCAAGATGCCTGTCTTCCTACAATATGAATGGTGTGGTTTCCAGCGTGCCAGCATGTCCTCAATGAACGAGTAGAATGTGAAGCAGCTCAGACGGGCGAGACCAGGATCGATGGTGCGTAACGCGGTAATGCACTAGGTCATCAGCCCGAGTTCTACGATCGACAGTCACCACCAAGTAATATTTAAACATTGTTATTCTTTCTTTCTATTTGTAAAATGTAAAGTGTAATGATATAGCCTCTACTTATTTGCTTAGAAGAATTTCTATTAGTTAGAATTTTTTTCCGTCTCTTCTTTCTTGGTGAAGGTAGTTTGGGATAATGAGTGTGTGTATTTTGAACCTATTAGCTTGTTTTGAGTGAATGTCACCAAGAAATGTTTCAACTGTCCCGAGTTCATTGTGGCAGGAGAAATAAAAGTAATACGACCTCAACGTTAAACTAGGATTATTTGAATAATTTTTATACTTGAATTGAGATCAGATGGGACAGTAATTTCGTGAATTCCATTATATCAGAGTTCATTCCTCGATTATACGACGTATGGTTGGATTTCGAGCGCGATAGAGTCATCTGAGATGTTGTCGTGCAGTAGCTTCTGCATGTATGATCTCGCGCGGCCAGGAATAATAATAATAAAAAAATAAATTAACCTAATTATCGCGTAAAGGAACACCTAAGGTCATGAGCATAATAATAATTATTATTGAATAAGATTGATGTGTGCTCATTTTGTATTAATTTAGGCCTGGAAAATGGCAGTATCTGACCGATACATATATATATTTTTGCTGTGCTATTATAATTATTTGACTGGTAGAATTTAGCGGATAAGTTGTGCATCCATTATTGAGTCAATTTAACCCTTAAATGCGCAATTTATTATTTCTTTTAAAAACGACGGTTTTTCATTCATAAAGTAATAGATTGTTATCAGAAAAATATTTAAAAAGGTATTTGGCAGAATTAATATACTTATATCTTTTAGATCAGTTAAAATGTTAAGAGCTTTGTGTGTTTTATACATCGGTATATGAAAAGCTGTACGATTAGTGTAGCTACAGCCAGACTTCAGTCTTAGGGATGTACTGGCTCACGAATTCTCTGTGGTAAACAGCATTTTATGTGTTTTATCTTATCTGTTTAAAGTTTACACCACTTCAGCTCATCATCAAGAAAAAGTCATAAAATAAAAGATTGTTGTTCTTTTTAATACACAGTGACCCCTAGAGAGTTCGTCTGCAAGGCAGAAGTAAATGGACACCTTTAAAATCATAAAGCAGATATAACAAGCAAGTATATTCTCCTTTGCACATATGCAATGATATGCATTTAAGGGTTAAGAAGAAAATGTGTTACCTGACATAATTTCTTCGTTGTGAGCGCAGATTAATTGAGAGCCACAATTATGGTGGAAGGATAAAAATAAATATCGCAGCTCATGAACCGCGTGCGCGTAATGTTAATTCTGACCTGTGTTTAGGCAATTTTGTCGATAATTTTCGGATGATTTCTGCTCGTAAATTTTCCCTGAACATCGTCGTATGACTGAATTCTTCAATAAAGTGATAATCATTGCTCTATCACATCTCAAGTTGATGAGAGGAAGTTCCCACGATATTGTCATCATGAGAATATTTTCCCTGACTTTGAATAAACATGAAAATAATAATCAAGGGCTAGCATTCGTGTAAATATGTATATAATATTTCCGTGTACCTTTGTGTGAATGTAGTGTGTGTGATTTGTCTATGTTTTGCTCATTGTAATTTTACGGTCCACATTTGTGACGATGCTCTTCGCTGTTTTCGTGGATTTTTGGCCATTTTTGTGCCAATTTCAGTGGTTCACTATTTAACAGAATATAAATCTTTAATGAATTTTATTAGTTTTTAAGGAAGAATAGGGTCTTAACTAGCGAATACATATAAATAAGTATAGGCTATGTCAGTGGATTGAATTCACAAAAATAGAATTTGTAAGCGTGACATAACCAATTCTTATCAATCAGTGAGTAAACGTAGGTTGACATGATGTCAAATTCCAAGTTATTGTGTGAAGATTAACTACTGAATAATTATGAAAGGGGATTTATTAACTAGTTTAAAGGCTAAGGAAGACGATTCAACCATAATTCCATGGGAGAATTTTTTTATTTAATTTTTAGAAAGGAGTGAAAATGATCATTTTCAAACTCGATTTAAATGAAGTCCATTGAGGAAGGAAATTTTATTTTCAAATCATTTAATTATTAATGGAAGAGATAGTCTCAAATTAATTATTATTAGTCATTTAATTAATTTTTAACTAAAATCTAAATATTATATTTACAGACTCAAGCATTTGCTGTTCCATTTATCGATGGAGTGTCCATGTTAGTAACGACATAAAAGAAGATGAATCATACGAAAAGTTCCTAGATTTTGTAAATTATTTGTAGAATTTGAGAAGAGCAGTAGTTGCAATAAATGTGTGAAACATATTTAGCTTTCTTTCATTTGCCACTAGTTCATCATCTATCCCTGCACTTAAAATTTTCCGCACAGCCGATAAGCGAACGATCTACCCCAGGAGATCCTCGCTCACCGGCCGAGCTGAGCCCGGCATGACGGGTGCAATATATAACAGAGTGCTGGTATTTCACTCCCGTTTACTTCTACATACTTGTAAGTAGACACTACCGGGCCGCTGTTATAGGAGTAATATAGTTGTCTTTTTATCAGTAATTTGCTAAAATGAAATGCAATCTTTCAGGTTTAGTATTCTCTTTTGTTGTTGGAATCGAACCCATGATCATGGGTTGTACACTACAACTGATCTCCTGAGGAAGCTAATGAACCAGTGAACGATGGGTACGACCGCTGTAAAATTCACATTTTTATTTAATGATAATAATGGTGCATGGCTTCTGTATAGGCTTGGTGGTGACCTAATTAGGATGAAATGAATGGCGAAGAACACCCAGTCCCCAAGCCAGGGGGATTAGAAGTCGAGGCTGGAAATTGAACCGGGGCCATCGGACCAAAGGCAAGCATTCTATCCATTTAGCCACAAAGTCAGACTTTAATTTGCTAAACCTTAGACTACCATCTCCACTGATCAGGTGTTGAGTGTTGGTAGTGGCAAAGGCCAGGCCAGTAGCTTGTGAAGCAGCCTTGACAATACAGCAGGCTACTGCGTTGGTTATTGGCTTCAGCTCAAAATGCTTCAGGCTTGACGTTCACTAAACCAACCATCTAAAAGTTGTAACCAAGTCTTGATCCCAGCACATGCCACTGCTACTAATGTTCGCTTAAGGGTGTCCGACAACCATGTAGTTATTTCGGTTGCCAAACAGATGCCACTATAATTATGCTATAATATTAGCAGACTGTTCGTTGATAGTTGTTGAAGAAAATAGTTTTGTGCGCGGGTCCCCCAGGCGTCTAGTCGTCTCTGCAGGCTGCACAGTCACACTGAACCTCTTCGGCCTTATTCTGTCGGGAAGTTTTGAAGATTGCGCCATTCGCAATTGGGAACATGCATCATTTTCAAAAATATTTATTTTGAAAAGTACACCAATGAAATAGTACGTAAACATATTACATTGTGGTATGTTGCCTTGTTTTCTACCATTAAAAAAATATTTAATAGTGCCTTTCCGCAAGGCGAGTGAAATGGCCTCTGACGTAAGCGGCGCGCTGTGACGTCACGATCCAGTACCGCATGGAGCTCTACCAGCCGTTGTGCATCAGCCGTTGCTAAAAGCCGATTGTTTATTATTCATGATCGCGAATAACTTCAAAATGACAGAAGAAAGGTTCAAAACAGCACAATCAGACAATCTATCATGTGTAAATGTCATCATTCTTGAAAAATAGTGACTTTTGTGGCCGCAGAAATTCGCGGATAACAAGCAAGTTTGTAAGTGGCGTCTTTTATATACGTGCAATGTACTGTAACCCATAGTATTAGGATAACAACGAACCTGGATAGATATCACATCAAACATTTCCTTCTAGACTGATTCCTCTATTAAAGAATAACATTACATTTTCGGGCTTTCAGCATTAGTAAAGTAAGAAATCGGATTTCAGCACTAACATAAACATATATGTAGCATTATAGTACTAGTCCGCTTCTGTGGTGTAGTGGTTAATGTGTGCCACTCCCGGAGGCCCGGTTTCGATTCCCGGCTCTGCCATGAAAGTTGAAAACAAATAGTACGAGGGCTGGAACGGGGTCTACTCAGCCTCGGGAGGTCAACTGAGTAGAAGGGTTTCGAATCCCACCTCAGCCATCCTCGAAGTGGGTTTTCGTATTTTCCTACTTCTCCTCCAGGCACCTAAGGCCACGGCCGTTTCCTTCCCTCTTCCTTGTCTATCCCTTCCGATCCTCCCATCCTCAAACAAGGCCTCTGTTGAGCATAACAGGTGAGGCCGCCTGGGCGAGGTAATGGCCCTCCTCACCAGTTTCATCACCGTACTCAAAGTCTCACGTTCCAGGACACTGCCCTTGAAGTGGTAGAGGTGAAATCCCTCGCTGAGTCCGAGAGAAAACCAACCCTGAAGGATAAACTGATTAAGAAAGAAAGAAAGAAAGAAGGAAGGAAGGAAAGAAAGAAAGATCGTAGTACTACAGGGCTATAATCTATCATTCCCCCAAAAATATATATTTATGGTTGGGACAACTGGCCTACCCACTTCCGGGGCCCATGAAAGAGAATTAAATATCTTTGTGGAGGGAAAAAGTTAAACATGATAAAGATGACTTCATCTAGTTTTCACAAGTCGGGCTGAGTGGTTCAGACTGTTGAGGTGCTGGCGTTCTGACCCCAACTTGGCAGGTTCGATCCTGGTTCAGTCCGGTGGTAGTTGAAGGTGCTCAAATATGTCAGCCTCGTGTCGGTAGATTTACTGGCACGTAAAATAACTCCTGCAGGACTAAATTCCTGCACATCGGCGTCTCCGAAAATCGTAGAAGTAGTTAGCGGGGCGTGAAGCCAGTAACATTAATTACATTTGGCTTTTAACAAGCTGAGCATATCAGGAAAGAAAAGTGTCCTGGTGACATTTTAGTCGCTCAATACAGGAATGTCTTTGGGTGCTGTGACTTTTACTTTTTTTTTTTTGCTTTACGTCACACCGTCAAATATAGGTCTTACGGCGACGATGGGACAGGAAAGGCCTAGGAATGGGAACAAAGCGGCCGTGGCCTTAGGTACAGCCTCAGCATTTGCCTGGTGTGAAAATGGGGAAACCACGGAAAACCATCTTCAGGGCTGCCGTCAGTGGGGTTAAAAACCCACTATCTCCCGGATGCGAGCTCACAGCTGCGCGCTCCTAACCGCACGGCCAACTCGCGCGGTATTTTTACCCTTCGCTTTATTGACTTGGCTTGTATAACCTAAAACTTAGGCTAAGTTGGATAATATTTTAAACACCGACATCACTATTTTCACCTGTGTGCAATTATGTTATTTATTTCATTAATATTATGATAATTATTATAATTGAGCATTGTTAACTTATAAGACCCCAACAGACAAGCATTGGTTTTGTGTAGAGTTATACATTTGTTAAATTCACGTTGTTTCCTTTCATGATGTACACGCCTATTCTTTGTTACATTATAGAGTATTTAGATATAGCCTAAATTTCTTTACCAATTAAGCTCTTCAATAAAGACATACATAATTGTCCCATGCCAAGATATATTGGTAGAATTGGAGCTGTCAAAATGGTTCATAACCCCTTTGATTTATTATCTTGACATGGATCACCCAAAACATAGGTTAGGTTTGGAGAATACTTTAATAATCAGCATTATTTAATGCACTGTTTATTACTTTCATATTCCAAGATGTAATTGAAGCATTTAAATAAAGCATCATACATTAAAATTTAAAGTTTTACCACTAGAACAGCTGACATGGAAGAGTGATTTGAAAATTTAAACATATTCATCTTACGTTAAAATCTTCAAAAAAATAAACTGTAGACTTTTCCGATATATCACCAGCATTTCTCCAGCTCGCCAAAATCCATTTCTCCCTAGTTTTAGCGTCTTTGGAACGTTTATAAACAATTTGTTTGGTATGGTATGCGATGTGCTATTGCACATCGGAACTCTACACCATTTAAAAGTTTTCTGCCTCACTGCCTGCGCAGGATTCATTTTAACTCTAAAATATACCACTCAGATTATTATCCAATGTATAGACCTCGAATTTAACCATACTAGACGCTAACGTAAAGTAGAAATACGCGAAGTGTATCCTTCTTCTCACAGCACACTATGTGTTATTTCGTCCGCTAATTCAGTCAACCTGTACGATGACGTCAGGCCAATGAGATCGCGTACTTGCGTGACGTGACATTTTCGTAGATTTTTATCATGTTTGGAGTTATTATTTGTACATTCTGATCACATTTTTGAATTCTGCATGCAATTTTGAATCAGATTAGCATATTTTTAATTAAAACCCCGGATCATGCATGTTCCCTATTCTACACAACCTGGAGTAGGTAAACGAAATAGACTAGGCAAAGTTTGGGAGGGTCAGTGGGTTTTTGGTGGGGTTGAACGTGAGAATAATAAGAAGTTGTTTGTTGTACCCACGGAATCCCCGGACAGTGGTACGTTACTGGCCATTATTAAAGAGTACATTCTGCCCAGGACTACAATAATCTCTGACTGCTGGATGGCCTGGGATGAGGGATTTCTCCATTTAAAAATTAATCATTCAGTGGAAAATGTGGACACCGAGAAGAGCGAACACGTCCACGAATTAAATTGTGCACACAAACACAACTGAGAGGAAGTTGAGAAAAGTTAGGGAATCCTCATCCGTATCTCGATCGAAAAAGGAGCATTTCCTTGTGTATTAATCGGAACACCTATACAAATACTCAAATACACAGCTGAAGACGTTTTCAAAAGTAAACGAAACATGTACCGTTTTTAAATAGATTAATGTTCTTTTAATGTAAGAATAACCAAAAATTACTGAAGTGGTGGAAAGGTGGAATTTCTTAACTTGTTGAGTTTTCTTGCATGAAAGATATACGCCATACTTTCATCTTATTATATACAGTAATTGATTTTTAGAGACGTTTGTATAGTACACTACTACTACTACTACTACTACTACTACTACTACTACTACTACTACTACTACTACCACCACCACCATCCCTGATGGGTACAGCAGACCTCCTAGAAGGTAAAGGTCTACGGTATCTTTCTTTTTCTGCTATTTGCTTTACGTCGCACCAACACAGATAAGTTCTATGGTGACGATAGGAGAGGAAAGGCATAGGAATGGGAAGAAAGCGGCCGTGGCCTTAATTAAGGTACAGCCGCAGCATTTGCCTGGTGTGAAAATGGGAAACCACGGAAAATCATCTTCACTGCTGCCGATGGTGGGTTCGAACCCATTATCTCCCGGATGCAAGCTCAGCTCCCCTAACCGCACGGCCAACTCGCCCGGTAGGATTATTTTCTAATATCACTGTTGGTAGAGAAGTTCCTTAATAATTCCGCTATATGAACCGACGGACCAGGTCGTGCTTAACGAGGTCCATTGCCATACCCATACCTGCCAACTTTTAGAAACCAAAAATAGGAAGATTTTTTTAAATTCTTGGGTTTCATCATATATAATCCACCACGGTCTGGGAGAAAAAAAGGTCAGGATAAGAGGCATACATATCCTACAGATGCAATGCGAATTGACCATTAAATTTAAAATCTTAAACTAAGAAAACATAAAAATGGTTACAAGAAAATGTACCTAATCATTCTCATTTATGACACTTACATACGAATAATATTTGTCACACCGACACACACAACAAAATGCATAATACAGTATTTTCTCGCGTAATTAACGCTTTTTTTGACGAAAAATACAGGCGAAAACTTCGAATGCGTAAATTATTCAAGGAATTCAGATATTTACAAATTATTAACAATTCATTTACATTTTAAAGATAGGCTACATAAAATATGGTCATCGAAGGGGGGACCCTGCTACATTACCCCAAACCGTTCGTATCCAATCTTGTACGAGTGATGTGACCACCCTTTTTCTTGAATACGAACGTGGATCACTCTCGGAAATTTTGCTTTAGGCATTGTTTTTTGTTTTAGAACAATGTAAGTAGTAAGATTTCTGCCATCAGCTGTTACAGCAAGCATTGCAGTACATCGGTTTTTTTTTTTTTGCTTACAATAGCGCGTACGATAACACTATATGTTCCTTTCTTATCGATTGTTCGACTTTGTCGCATATGGAAACTGACTGGCATCTGACCTGCGGTTCTTATACGGGAGATCAAATATTCCTTCACTTTACGCTTCTCAATCACAAAGCGATGAAAATGATTAAAATCATTCGTCATTTTTTGGCACAATGTTGCTCTTCGTCGAAGAGAAAGTCCATATCTCTTCATAAAATTAATCAAGCCTCGGCTAACCTTCATATCAGAGACACTGATTCCATGTGCAGCGGCTATTTCTCATTCTTTAAAATACAGTACAGCATTGCGTGAGAAACGGCTTATCCAACGTTACGTAACAAAATCATATAATTAAACAGACCCTCCTCTACATGCGGAAACTTGCCGCTTTTGGTCCGCGAAATGCTTTGCGAGAGTTGTAGGCCGCTTGAAGTGCACTTCTGTTACCGCGGTAACGCACGTTTCATTTGGACACTGAAGACTTGCTGCCCGCTGCCCTATTCCCACATGTTTCGGCGTAACTGATAACCGCGAGTTTGGATGATCCAGTATTACTTGAATACTGTGGACTGACAAACAAGTTTGAGATCACAGAATGTCCCGTACCCGAAACACTCCTAAAACTAGGGCAGTGGGATTTCCTAACGACTAATAACAGCACGTTACCCTGTATTCGGAATGCCCGCTTTCGCAATAGGAAGCCTGCTACTTGAGTAGTTGACATATTTATTTCGAAAAGCATCGGGAGCTGCGTGATGGATGTCCGAAGTTGTGGGTGCGTCAAATAAGTGACCATTTCTTTTTCTCCACTTTGGACCCCAAAATATTGGGATACGTAAATTGTGAAAGGGCGTTAATTACGTGAGAAAATACGGGTTTCCTTTATCAGACGGTAACATGAACGGAAATTTATAGGTATCTCCGAACACTTGGAGATAACGTTTGTTATATTTTTTCGCCATTACGAAAAAAGAAAATACCAGAAACTGTCACCGACACAACACCCTTAAAAACATTCAACTCATTAAAATTATGCACTTAAATACGCTAAACTACCACATACAAAACAATTCAATATGTCCCATACAATATTAACATACAACTTTGACAGAGGGGGAAAGCATAGAGTTGTTGTTGTTTGAGTCATCAGTCCATAGACTGGTTTGATGCAGCTCTCCATGCCACCCTATCCTGTGCTAACCTTTTCATTTCTACGTAACTAGTGCATCCTACGTCTGCTCTAATCTGCTTGTCATATTCATACCTTGGCCTACCCCTACCGTTCTTACCCCCTACACTTCCTTCAAAAACCAACTGAACAAGTCCTGGGTGTCTTAAGATGTGTCCTATCATTCTAACTCTTCTTCTCGTCAAATTTAGCCAAATTGATCTCCTCTCACCAATTCGATTCAGTATCTCTTCATTCGTGATTCGATCTATCCATCTCACCTTCAGCATTCTTCTGTAACACCACATTTCAAAAGCTTCTATTCTCTTTCTTTCTGAGCCAGTTATTGTCCATGTTTCACTTCCATACAATGCCACGCTCCACACGAACGTCTTCAAAAACATCTTTCTAATTCCGATATCAATCTTTGAAGTGAGCAAATTTCTTTTCTTAAGAAAGCTCTTCCTTGCTTGTGCTAGTCTGCATTTTATGTCCTCCTTACTTCTGCCATCGTTAGTTATTTTACTACCCAAGTAACAATATTCATCTACTTCCTTTAAGACTTCATTTCCTAATCTAATATTTCCCGCATCACCTGCCTTCGTTCGACTGCACTCCATTACTTTTGTTTTGAACTTATTTATTTTCATCTTGTACTCCTTACCCAAGACTTCATCCATACCATTCAGCAACTTCTCGAGATCTTCTGCAGTCTCAGATAAAATAACAATATCATCGGCAAATCTCAAGGTTTTGATTTCTTCTCCTTGGACTGTGATTCCCTTTCCAAATTTCTCTTTGATTTCCCTTACTGCCTGTTCTATGTAAACATTGAAAAGGAGAGGGGACAAACTGCAGCCTTGCCTCACTCCTTTCTGGATTGCTGCTTCTTTTTCAAAGCCCTCGATTCTTATCACTGCAGACTGATTTTTATACAGATTGTAGATAATTCTTCGTTCTCGGTATCTGATCCCCATCATCTTCAGAATCATAAATAGCTTGGTCCAATCAACATTATCGAATGCCTTTTCTAGATCTACGAATGCCATGTACGTGGACTTGTCCTTCTTGATTCGATCCTCTAAGATCAGACGTAAAGTCAGGATTGCTTCACGTGTTCCTACATTTCTTCTGAAGCCAAACTGATCTTCTTCCAACTCAGCTTCAACTTGTTTCTCCATTCTTCTGTAAATAATACGTGTTAAAATTTTGCAGGCATGAGATACTAAACTAATGGTGCGGTAGTTTTCACACCTGTCAGCACCGGCTTCCTTGGGAATAGGTATAACAACATTCTTCTGAAAATCGGATGGGACTTCTCCAGTCTCATACATCTTGCACACTAAATGAAATAACCTTGCCATGCTGGTTTCTCCTAAAGCAGTCAGTAATTCAGAGGGAATGTCATCAATTCCAGGTGCCTTGTTCCTATTTAGGTCACTCACAGCTCTGTCAAACTCTGTCCTCAAAATTGGGTCTCCCATTTCATCAGCATCAACAGCCTCTTCATGTTCCAGAACCAAATTATCTACATCCTTACCTTGATACAACTGTTGTATATGCTCCTGCCATCTTTCTGCTTTGTCTTCTTTCCCTAGAAGTGGTTTTCCATCTGAGCTCTTAATATTCATACACCTAGATTTCCTTTCTCCAAAGGTTTCCTTGATTTTCCTGTATGCAGCATCTACCTTTCCCAGGACCATACAGCCTTCGACATCCTTGCACTTCTACTTCAGCCATTCTTCCTTAGCTATCTTGCACTTTCTATCCACTTGATTCTTTAATCGCCTGTATTCTTTTCTGCCCTCTTCATTTCTAGCATTCTTGTATTTTCGTCGTTCATCAATCAGGTCTAGTATCTCCTGAGTTATCCACTGATTCTTAGTTGATCTTTTCTTCCTTCCTAACATTTCTTCAGCAGCCCTACTGACTTCATTTTTCATGACTCTCCACTCTTCCTCTATAGTCTTTCCTTCAGCCTTTTCATTTAGTCCTTGTGCAACATGTTCCTTGAAACAATCCCTCACACTCTTTTCTTTCAACTTGTCTAGATCCCATCTTTTTGCATTCTTTCCTTTCTTCAATTTCTTCAACTTCAGATGGCATTTCATGACCAACAAGTTGTGGTCAGAGTCCACGTCTGCTCCTGGGAAAGTTTTGCAATCCAACACCTGGTTTCTGAATCTCTGCCTAATCATAATGAAGTCTATTTGATACCTTCCAGTGTCTCCAGGTCTCGTCCACGTATACAGCCGTCGTTTGTGGTGTTTGAACCAAGTATTGGCAAGGACTAAATTATGATCAGTGCAGAATTCAACCAGCCGACTTCCTCTTTCGTTCCTTTGTCCCAATCCAAATTCTCCTACTGTACTACCTTCTCTTCCTTGGCCTACCACTGCATTCCAGTCTCCCATCACAATTAGATTCTCGTCACCTTTTACATATTGTATTAAATCTTCTATCTCCTCATATATTCTTTCGATTTCTTCATCATCCGCTGAACTAGTAGGCATATAGACCTGCACTATTGTGGTGGGCATTGGTTTGGTGTCTATCTTGACGACAATAATTCTTTCACTATACTGGTCGTAGTAGCTTACCCGCTGCCCTATTTTCTTATTCATTATTAAACCAACTCCTGCATTTCCTCTGTTTGATTTTGTGTTGATAATTCGGTAGTCGCCTGACCAAAAATCTTGTTCTTCCTGCCAACGTACTTCACTTATGCCAACTACATCTAACTTTAGCCTATCCATCTCCCTTTTCAGATTCTCTAACCTACCACAACGATTCAAACTTCTAACATTCCACGCTCCGACTCGCAGAATGTCAGTATCCATCTTCCTGATGATCGCCCCCTCTCGTGTAGTCCCCACCCGGAGATCCGAATGGGGGACTAGTTTACCTCCGGAATATTTTACCCGGGAGGAAGCCATCATCAGTACATCATTCATACAGAGAGAGCTGCATGTCCTCGGGAGTTAGTTACAGCTGTAGTTTCCCGTTGCTTTCAGCCGTGTAGCAGTATCAACACAGCTAAGCCATGTTGAGTATTATTACAAGGCCGTATCAGTCAATCATCTAGACTGCCGCCCTTGCAACTACCGAAAGGCTGCTACCCCCCTTTCGATAAACCATTCGTTAGTCTGGTCTCTCAACGGATACCCATCCGATATGGTTGCACCTGCGGCTCGGCTATCTGCATCATTGGGACACGCAAGCCTCCCCACCACGGCAAGGTCACATGGTTCGCAGAGGAGGACATGGTTCGCAGATGCAAGAAAAAACACGTGGCCTAGAACTCCGACGAAACTACGCATAGAAATGAAGTTCACAGCGCACGAACAACACAATAACAAACTCTTTCTTTCGTCCCGGTTAACTGAGTCGCCAGCGCGCGCTAGCCTCTCTTGCTTGCAGGACGATTGCCGCCCCCGAATCCCCAGCTGTATTAAGTCCACACGCTGCTGTGGTGAGCGGGAAACACTCACGAAATAAAGCATCAAATAAATACGCTTAAAAATGAGGTTTCGTAAATTAAACAAGCACATAAGAATTTATCGTTTATCCGAGGGGAAGAGTATTGGCCGTACTAAGAGGTTATATTGGTCAAAAATAGGAAGACGTGAAAATAAATCGGAAAATCGGAAGACGAGTTAAAAACCGGAAAGTTTCCGGGTAAATCGGAAGGGTTGGCAGGTATGCATACCTTATGGTCGGTTTACACCACCGAGCACAGAATAACATAGAGTAGGCAATGTGCCGTCTGAGTTGAAGTCAGTGGACACAAGCGGCCGCCATGTTGTTTGTACCAAAACATTGGAGACCAGTTGGTGTAAGTGAGCAGTGCACCACGTGTGAAGTAAATAAAGGAATTTTGTGTTATGATTTTAAAATGCCTACTTGTGTAGTGTATGGATGTGCAAACAGAGCTTCAAAGAAAATACCAGGGATAACTTTTCACAGGCAAGCAATATGTTTTACGAATATTCAGTGCCGAATTGTTTTCCCCTTGCACATGCAGTATAGGTTAAGAAGCCCCTTCATCATTTACATCATTTACATCATTTACAGATAATGAACGACGGAAGAAATGGATAAGAGCTATACGAAGAGAAAATTGGTCCCCCACACTTTTCAGCACCATATGTTCAGCTCACTTTACTGAACGTTATTTTGACCGTACTTCATTGTGTGTCGTAAAGCTGAGGGAATGAGCTGTGCCATCTGTGTTTGATGCTTTCCCAAAGTACCTACAAATAAAATCAAAGGTTAGTTTCTCTTCATTTTAGCCGTTTGTTGTGAGAAATATGTCGAAATAGGCCTACATATTTATAGAGTAAGCCTACTATCTCTTAAATTTATTTTACAGGAGAGGAGGGTCCTTAAAATATTTGTAGGTGTTGTATGTACCTTATTTTATCTCACTTGAAGTCCATATAGCTATGTAGTTATTTAGGTATGGTTATTTCATTACATTACGAAATAATCCTTGAGATGAATTAATTTCATCAAGTGTACTAATATAAAAATATTTATCTATTTTTTATATGATTTACTTGGCTCAACAATTCTATAATAATTAGACCTATTTACTTCATTCTTACTGCTCTTCCAGGATATCTTTATTATTGGCCGTGTATTATTTTATTTATAGGCCTACAGACTGTATTTTTATTGTGTTTGATACTGTGTGTGGGTGTGTACTGTATATGTTATCTATATATATATTCATGGTCCATAACCTGTCTTATTCTTTCTCTAAAATAGGTCTGTATAAAAATGTTCCATTATTTTTTAGCTGCACATTGCAAATCGGCAATTCGTTTGAGCTAAATACAATCTGATATAATAACAGGCTATTTGAGCTCATATTTCCGAATTTTAAACTACCGGTACTGCGATTAAAACAGTGTTCTGGACTGTCCCGTACTTATCATCATGACTGAGGCACTTTTCTACTGCGTTAGATACGTTAACCAATGAAATAATGTTACAGAAATCTTTTAAAATGACAGACTCTGATAGGAATTAACGTGACTCGGCTAGGAATTAAGTAGCACTGCTGGTAATGACAACATGGCGATGCGCGCAAAACTCGGCTTCAGCGAGCCAATGCATTGCGGTAGGTATTGCCATCTCTATGTTTTTCTGTGCTCGGTGGTTTACACGTAGACAGTGTTTAGTACAGTGGTAAATGGCAATTTGTCACTCAAGTCGGTTGATTCAATCGTTCTTGCGTCGTCACCTAGATCAGAGATAAGATGAACGGCCGTCAACGAGTAAAACTTGTTGGTTCATGACATTATTTGTTGCGTGTTAGATGACGCTGTTTTAGAGGAAGATGAGGATTAGGTAACCAAAGTTAGGAAGAAAAGAGAATGGGAGTGAAAATGGGTAACCAGAATTAATAATCTCTGAGCAAGTACAATTCTAGTTAAATAATTAGCCGAGGAGAATCCACAGGAATATTCGTTAACCGCTGGGCTGAGTGGCTCAAGACGCTTGAGGCGCTGGCCTTCTGATTCCAACTTGACAGCTTCGATCCTGGCTCAGTCCGGAGTATTTGAAGGTGCTCAAATACGTCAGCCTCGTGTCGGTAGATTTACTGGCACGTAAAAGAACTCCTGTTGGACAACATTCCAGCACGTCGACGTCTTTGAAAACTATAAAAGCAGTTTGTGGGATGTAAAGCGAATAACATTGTTTATCTTTTAAACTTGCGAATGTCAAAGTAATATTTAGAGAGATACTGTTACTGCATAAAACTGAATCATTGGTACTATCATGCGTAGTGCATTTGAGTATTCCAAAAGGTACTCGTGCTGGACGTATTCACTAACGAATTTTAGAATGAATCTTCTGTCCATGTAGCCACTGTCCTCAGCAATTAGAACGAATGTTCGAAATAAAAACGAACTCACAGGGATCATCAACTCCGCAACTTCACATTCAATGTATGAACTTGACTAAATTGTGCCTGTTCGCACGTGGAAAGTACCAAGTGCAGTGCTTACTCCACTACTCCGATGGGTGCGTGCACAGCTTGTGGGACGTCTGCTTGAAAGGAAAAATAGACGGGATTCTATTCCACTTGACTAAACTGTCGCGTAATCGTTTACTTACCACCTACTAATAAAGTCGCAGCTTACACACTGCAAGTCACTTAAAATTAAGTTAAAAATTTAGATATCACTAAATTACTGTCTGCATGAAAACAGGACTTTATGACAATTTAATAGTACAACCAACATCTAGATTCACAAATACTCGTATTTCCCTGGCATTGTGGTCAGACTTACTTCCTAAATGATCGTCAAAAGTTCATCCTCAATATCACATTTATGGAGAACAAAGTAGGCTAACATTCAAGGATGCCTGGAGTTCGCCCCCTCTCCTCCCACACACCTCATCCATTCGATGTATTATTTGATTTTTACATATTGAATACAGCTGATTCTCACGAGTCGAGACTTTTCACACCACTTCCTAGTCCTTATCACCGAGAGAGTTGGCCGTGCGGTTAGGGTCGCGCAGCTACCAGCTTTCATTCGGGAGATAGTGGGTTCGTCAGCCCTGAAGATGGTTTTCCGTGATTTCCCATTTTCATACCAGGCAAATGCCGGGGCTGTACCTTAATTAAGGCCACGGGCGCTTCCTTCCCACTCCCTGCCCTTTCCTGTCCTGTCGTCGCCGCACAACTTGTCCGCGTTGGTGCGACGTAAAGCAAATAGTAAAAAAATTCTTTAGCAAACACATGAAACCACCTTAGAAAAACATAAAATGGGCTATTTCGAGCAAAAACTATCTGGGGATGGGACTCTACCTAGAGTTACTGCATGTCCAACCCTTGTCCCATCTCTCTAACTAATCAAGATGAATGGTTTCGTCACTAGCCGGAGCTAACCCATCCAGATCAATGGTTTTCTCACTAGCTGGACCTAATCTATCCAAACCAATGGTTTCGTCACTAGCTGGAGCTGACCAATCCAGATCAATGGTTTTGTCACTAGCTGGATCTAACCTATCCAGACCAACAGTTTCATCAATAGCTGCAGCTGACCAATCCAGACCAATGGTTTTGTCACTAGCCAGAGCTAACCAATCCAGACCAATGGTTTTGTCACTAGCTGGACCTAATCTATCCAGACCAATGGTTTCGTCACTAGCTGGAGCTAACCTATCCAGACCAATGGTCTTGTCACAAACAATGCAGACGTTGAAAAGCTTACTGAGTGTTATGTGATGACGTCTGGGCCGCGCCACGTTGGATCTCTAACCTAACTTTCGCCCTCTGGGTACAGAAGTTTCACCCTAGTTTCTACTACAGCCGGATGCCCTTCCTGATGTCAACCTCTACAAAGGCATTAATGAAGATGAAATGAATGACGTGATATATGATACTACAAATGGAGAGGGTGAATCCCGCTGCCGTGAGATAGCCTACTGTCGAATAACACCCAAGGATGTGCTCGTCTCCATCCGACGGATGAGTTACTATCAACACTATCATATGCCCTCACTCCATATAAACACAGGAAAGCAGTTTCGAATTGAATCCAGGCTTTTGGCATGCAATCTAGTGATTACAAATTGTATAACCCACCTCTTCTACCAACATTCTGATGGTGAAAAGCAGCACTCGAACCGGCTGACCACGACATAGACTTGACGCTTTAACGATCGTGGCCACGAGGCGGGTTAAACTGTGCCTACGACAGTGGAAATCTGAAAACATTTGAACGAAGAGTATCGCAGCAGAAGCTAAACGCTCCTTCAATGGGGTGTAGCAATTATTCATGTCGTATAATGGGGTCTGAGAACGAGACATCTTCCAATTATTTACGTTCTTACTACGGTCCTCTAAATGGAAATACTTTTCTTATTGCCTCATTCACTCACCTTAACGTTCAGCTGCAGCCTACTTCAGCTCTTCTCGGAGAAAAGGTTGGCTAGAACCACACTACTATTAAGTGGTCTGGACGGAGCGAGTAGAACTGTAGGTTAACTCGGTTCTTGAGGTTACGTGACATCACAGTGGAGCACCGATTCAACTCGAATACTCAGTATAGGTAGCGATGTGCTTGAACCCGGCTCGAGCTGCTCGAACAGATGTCAAAGTTCGAACTAGGGCTCTCTAAAGACTAGGTATGCTCGCCCGCCATTTTGGTTCATTCCTGCACTACGTTGGTAAGGCAGTTGACCGCCCCAGCCTTGTATATCCCTCTGTTTTACTGTTTACCAAGCCTGAAAATAATACTAAACTAAAATAATGTAAAAATACTCATTCTCTGTACTAAAACGGTTACTGAACATAAATGTTACCATATTTCGTATATTATTGTGTAATTTTTACTCGAGACGGTGACTGTAAAAGCAAAGTCGTTGATACTCGTAATATGCCTTTTAACAAACAAACAAACAAACAAACAAACTAGGCATATATTCTCACTGGAGAAATATTAGGAAAAATAGCTTTCTAATAAATCGGTTTATTTATTATTAAATTATTGATAAGTAGAATAGGTTGTTCGTAACGTATGCACCGCGGTACCGTCAAATGAAATGAGGGACACCGTGGTGTTGATATCGACTACTGTCATTCGTAAGTCGTGGAATTTGACGTGCTAATTGGTCAGGGTCGAAGATACATAAATTGTAATAGAAGATTTTGATACCATATGATCTCAGTCAGTGAAACTGATTCAGCGCTATTTTCAATGTTGTCGAAATAATAAGAAAAATATTCATCGAACAAAAATAACGCTGAAATATGATGTATGAAGTCGAACACACCCAAGTAACTGGGAATTTTTTAAGCTTATTTCTTTCTTCTAAAATTGAGTCCCTTTTCTTATTTACTTACTTAATCTGTTTACCCTCCAGGGTTGGTTTTTTTCCCTCGGACTCAGCGAGGGATCCCACCTCTACCGCCCGTCCTGAAGCTTCAGACTCTGGGTTGGGGGATACAACTGGGCAGGATGACCAGTACCTCTCCCAGGCGGCCTCACCTGCTATGCTGAACAGGGGCCTTGCCGGGGGATGGGAAGATTGGAAGAGATAGACAAGGAGGAGGGAAGGAAGCAGCCGTGGCCTTAAGTTAGGTACCATCCTGGCATTTGCCTGGAGGAGAAGTGGGAAACCATGGAAAATCACTTCCAGGATGGCTGAGGTGGGAATCGAACCCACCTCTACTCAGTTGACCTCCCGAAGCTGAGTGGACCCCATTCCAGCGCTCGTACCACTTTTCAAATTTCGTGATAGAGCCAGGAATCGAATCCAGGCCTCCGGGGGTGGCAACTAATCACACTAACCACTACACCACAGAGGCGGACCCCTTTTCTTATTTACCAGTATTTTAAAAAGGACATTCTATGTGCAAAATATAATTTAATTTTTAGTGAATGTTATGCATCTCATCAGCTTATGCAGTTGTAATGAACAGAGGATTTTAGTTTATTCAACCGAACATTCATGTAACAAATATTATAAATTACATTCAGGAAGAAAACAGATATAGAGTAACTACTTCTATAGCTGAATCTTCTCTCCCAGCCTGAAGTATTGCACTGATAATCCGTTACCAGCGACTTGTAAGGGGAGTGACTCACGAGCTGTGGAGAATATTGAAATTTTTTTACTTAGGCAAAGTTAACAGTAGCACTTTTTTATTTATTTATTTATTTTTTAATTCAGAGATTTCTCTGGTTTGAGGAAAAGTATTATGATTTCTCAACACGATTCACATTATTAAATTTCAAAGGGTTGCAACATTGGTTAACTTGCTCAGGCAGCACATTTAAAAAAAAAAAATGAAATTTAAGTAATATTTTACAAATTTACTGTCTCCTTTTATTACAGTATTTACAAAACAATAACATTCCTTGTTTACATTTTTCTCTTCTTTTCCGAAGCAGTCCCATACATTTTACCTCATTTCTGTACATTCTTGTTAAAGTCCACAACAGCATATGATCGAATTTTGAAGAAGTGTCTAACAATTTTTTCTTTGAAATTACAACACACTGGAAAACATGTACTGGTACATTTATCACTCAAAATTTTCTCTATTACAAGATTTGCACCATTTTGCATTATATAATGCTTATAGTCCCTACAGAAGACCTCACAGTTACAAATTAAATTCATAACTTCATAATTTGGTTTCTTTAGACCACTCAAATTTAAAAAATTTACTAATGTTTCAGAGTTTGAGTCAGAAAGCTCATAGTTCAAAGACTGTCTGCATATACCACAGATCTTGGTTTTCAGTAATGCATTTGTTGTACTACTACCAATGTTGAACAGTTTTGACAAATAATGTAACTGAGGAGTTTGGATGTTCAACTCTTGTTGTTGGACTTTGGGGACAGAACTGAATATTGAATGATCCACACTGACTGTATTAAGGGATGTAGTAATGTCAGTGGGAGTTGGATGCAGGTTTAAGTCAGCAGTTGAAGTAGAAGGTGTAGCAGAAGTAGTGGAGGCATAATGCAGATCAATAACAGAAGGAGAAATGGGTTCAACAATGTCAATGGGAGTGTGATACTGATCAACAGAAGTTGAAGTTAGTGCAGTGACGTCAATGGGATGCAAATTAAAGGCAGAAGTTGAAGTGATGTCTGAGGAAGTAGAATTAAATACTGTAGTTGCAGAAGAAAATGCAGTACTGTCAATGAAAGAGGGCATAGGTGGTATAGGATCTGAGGCAGAAAATGGTGCAGATGGTATATTTTGTGGTATATGATCAATTAAGAATGAATCACTGTCGCTAAAATAGGAAGATCTCTTTACATCTGAGATAAATTGGGAAGCTGTTATAAGTTTCAATGCTTTGAGACACTGTAGTGCAGAGGGACAAGAACCAGCTTTTCTCCTAACGTGTGAGAAAATATTTTCAATAGCATGTTGAGTAAACCTGTGCAGTAGCACAAATTTATATCCTTCATTTAGAAGTTGCTCTGAAATTGAACACAAGGACAATGTTGACATAATCATTCTTCTATTCAGAGGTTTCCAGCCATTACTTATTGAAATATTTTGAAAGATCTCTACAAATTGACATTTTATATTTTTGTTTTTACGAGTTACACCTGCCTTTGCAACTTTCGAGGAATATATTGAAAACCATTGTGCAATTAACTGACAAAAGTATGCTATAGTTAATGCTTCAGGGGACAACATTTTTAATGTTACAGCCAACTCTAGTGCTGCTGTTGTCTTTACTGAAAAGAAGCGAACAGCTGAGCCAACATTCATGTTACTAAAATGACTTGGCTCCACATCAACTCTCTGCAAATGATGAAGTAATCTCAATTCCTTATTCTTATCAATTTCCGAGTGCCACAGCTTTATAAAACATTTTCCAGACACAAAGCTACTCGGAAGCCCTTCATTTCCTACAAGTGACTGAGGGAGATGAAGACCTGTATTTAAAACTGCACTTTTCAAGTTTTTAAGGAGATGGCAAACGTCTGGTACTATATACATTTCATTATTATTAATACTGAACTTGACATTCCTTAGACTTTCATTTCGTGTCACCTCTACACCAAAAGTAGCCCACATAGCTCTGTTGTTACTACCCATATCTGAAGAGATAGAGATAAAACGAAGGCCACACAGCTCTGAAAAATGAATACATCATTCAATAAGTTGTTTCTGTAAAACACCATTGGTTGAAGGGCCTGTTACTTCACATGCTATTACCTGTTTCCAAGCACGTTTTACACCTCTGATTACCTAAAGATTCAGTATCACCAAGAGTAATGTTTCCACAAAATGAATACTCATGCTTATTAAAATCAATTGACTTGCTTATTTCCATTTCATCGATGGAGAGAGTACACACTCTGTCTAATACATCAAGAGCTTGCACTTTACATCTCAAAGGCTCAAGAAGGTCTTTAAAAATGCCAAACTCTATTCTTAAATGTCTAATTCGTTTAGTGAGTGTACTGTACGAAGGGATAGGATAATTTGTGCTACGTAAATAATTGTAGCCATGAATACCTAAACTGAACCTAAGCTTTAAACCATAAACAATGGATTCACTGCTCCATGGTGAAGGCATGTGTTCTAAGGCTGAGATCTGTTCATCATTAAGAAATGTGTTCATTAATGCATTTTTCTTGTGAAGTTCACTTCTTAATGAGTTGATTTCTTCCTGCAACTCTGCTATTGTAGAACTAGTAGAAGGTCCAAAGGCCTTCTTCATTCTGAAGCTGTTGTTCAGAAACATTCCCTTCTGAATGCTTATTTTCACCTTGTGAAGTCTTCTGGAAGAGAATATAAATGTTATTATAACAAGGAAGCACATAATGGATCTGAACTAAAAGTGATCTCACATATCCTCCTTCCATTAGGCATTCCTTTTGTCAGAATAATTAAAGACTGGCTAATTTTAGGCAATCAGAAAAACTACACGTTTATATTTATAATTATTTGTTAACAGAATAATTAAAGACTGGCTCATTTTAGGCAATCAGAAAAACTACACGTTTATATTTATAATTATTTGTTAAACAATACATCTGTGCTAAAAATATTTAAAGTAATTTATCTGCAGCTTCTTCATTTTCTGTACATTATCAATAGAATGATTGTTTTTTACTCTGTACTCTGAACAAAATTTATATTTTATGGTATTCTTTGTCAGTTTGGTAACCTCAGTCATTTGAGGAAGTATAAATATTATTATACATCCATTATACTGAGACTTTCTGGCAGATAAAAGTCTCTTGGGGGGATTTGGGACATTAAACAATGTAGGAATTGCATTGGGCTTCAGTTTTTTACAACCATCTGCTCTCTTATGTTCCCACTGATTATCTTCAAAATGTACCTAAAAGGGAAAACATTGCACATGAAAATCATGAATCTAGATTCCCAACTGAAAGAAGCTTGCCCTGCATTTCAAGTTAGCATCTTTCATACAAGATAGTACAAGTTTTTATATCTGTGGATTTACACATTATGAATCAATATAAACAATGTTCACCTAGCATACCTGCCAACATTACAAAACCAAAAATCAGGAGATTTGGATATGAAAATCTGGAAAAATCGGGAGGAATCAGGAGATACAATTGGTCAAAACTGCTTATTCTGCATGTATTCCGCAATAAAAGAGTACTATTGGTCTATTATAACACTTATTGCCTCAACACCCAACTGGTGCTATACGAGGCTACAAGGTTAAAAATTAGAGATTTCTATTCCCTCACAGGAAGTATGTGAGAGATATAATATGAACTCCTGCTCCACACGTGTGAATCAGTCATGCACAAGATGTCATTCCTTAGCAAATTCATAGAATATATTGCATCACGCTCTCGCTCGTGTATTCTCCCCGAAGGCAGGTCCGAACCTCCGCCGAGATGATCCTGAGCCGGAGTTTACGTATGGTAGAATGGCCAGTTCCTTTCCGCTCCTCCATTCCCTTAACCCCCCCCTCCCCACACACCAACCGCGCGTGGCAACCCATCCAAATCTTGACCACGCCCAATGTTGCTTAACTTCGGAGATCTCATGATATCCGGTGTTTCAACACGACTACAACCATTGGCTATGTTATTTTTATCAAGTAATTAATTAAAATTCGTCAGCCGAATGGCTCCTAAAATCTCCAGAAAAGTCACTAGCCGCTATCCTTGAAATTCTGTCACTAAATTATTAAAAAAGACTTCAAACATAGCAACTAGTCTCTAGAATCGACTAGACTGATGTGAACGAACACGAACATAGTACGCGAGAACGAGAGATTGACAATCCAATCGATATATGCATCGCGATATGCAGGTTTCAATAAACATCGCACATTCGCGCGCTTTTCTCGTATTAATAAACGTCGTGAACGAAGGACTTCCGGCCACTTGCGTACAAAGCTGAAATGGCGGGATTTGAAAACAAATTTTTAAAGTTCATCAAAAAATCGGGAGAAATAATAGAATAATCGGGAGGCGGGAAAACCTGTCGAAAATCGGGAGTCTACCGCCTAAATCGGGAAAGTTGGCAGGTATGATCTAGTTATCGTACCTACCAGTACATCCACTATAAACAGACCTATCCAATATTTGCTTTTAAGAGGGAAAGCAGAGAAATTAATTGTTTTCTGTATTTTTTAACCATGCTCTGCATTATCATGTTCACTCTGAACCTGGTAAAGAAAATTCACCTTTATGAATAAATTTATTACCATCATTGCTACAATGAATTTGTGTGTCCACTACAATGAAAGATTAATTTGGACTGATTTGTAAATAATACTGGAATCCCAATTGAATCAGGTACGGTACTACAAAAGGTCATGAACCAACTTACAATGGCTTTTCCATCTCCCGACTCATGTTCTTGTTCTGAAACATCATGAATTTCAATATTTTAAGCAGAAACATGGCAACAGACCTACCGTTCTATGTTCGTATGACAATGTCATGAGTCCTAGTACTGTGGTCATTTCATATCAGACATTTCTGCTAGATAGATGAATACAACTAAGCAAGGAGAAACAGTGTTCCCCCTTCTCTGCTTAGAATAGGTACCATTCTATGACATTTTTATAATAACTGATGCCCATCATTACAGAGATGAACCTTACAGTAAAGCACTTAAAAATGCTCAAAATGTCTCCTTTTTTGCAAATATATGCACATACCTAAAATGGTACTCATATCTGTTGACATTATTGTTGAACTGGTACCTACAATTTTGTAACTGATTTGAAGTAGGTACCAGTTTTTATTTCCCAGCCCTGATTAAAATTTGCAATCATGTTACACAGGTACCAGAAAATCTTAAGTGTAGGCCTATTTATTAACAAAACAAAATCCTCAAACATTTACACCTTACACCTTGCCTACCACCACATCAAACTATCAAGGGCTTATGATTATTGAGACAATATTTAAAATATCCTAGTGGTAAGGTACACATAGACATTATTTTAATGGAATATTGCTTAAACGGTTAAGTAAAATTTCAAATCTTTACTTGGGTGGACAGAAGTATGACCTTTCTAAGTATGCTATTCATCAGCATATAATATACTTTTATTCTGAATTAGGCATATTACGAGGAAGTTTTAGTATTTTATGATCAGGCATTATTCCCATGCAGATAGACTTTCTACTAAATCTATGCAGCTATTATCGTTAGTCTGCCTTTTGATCAGACCAAAGCTGTATCAGAATTTCAATGCATAAGAAGTGATAATTGCTCGTATTGTGCATACTTGAAAAGAATACTGATAACACAGAGGCAAGCTATAGTGCTAAAAAATAAATGACTCTCAGCATTAATCATTAAAAAGGTACAGTACTTCTAACCCAATGTTTAATGTGAAATAACTTACCTCACAAAGCCTCGAAGTTGATGTTGGTTTCCTCCTGCCACGTCTACAGTTTTCAACCCAGATTGCTCTCCTAGAATTTTCAAAAGGGAACCTAAACAACCTGTATCCCGCACTAGAGACATTACTACAATTAAGAACAACCCACCATAAAGTAATAAATATACACGTATGTGGTGATTAAAGCGATACCTTCAATGTGATGAAGCGAGTGCTCGTAGCAGAAACTAGAGTTTGATCACATGGCTCATTGCACATGTATGAACCAAAATGGCGGCTAAGTATACCTATCTTATAGAGCCTTAGTTTGAACATGTTCGAGCTTTTGGGCACGCGGCGACCTAGCATGCTTGTTATCAGCCAGTAACCTCAAGAAGGCTGTGGCCAGAAGTCAGAGGCGCATCAGGGATGGTGAGCAGGGGGAATAATCTATATTATTATTATTATTATTATTATTGTTGTGTACTTTTATTGGTAACTACTAGACAATTATTTACAATTTGCTTTTACCTCGCTCTAACAAAGACAGGTCTTATGGCAACATTGGGATAGGAGAGGGCTAGACGTGGGAAGGAAGGGGCCGTCGCTTCAAATAAGGTACAGCCCCAGCATTTGTCTGGTGTGAAGATGGGAAACTACAGAAAACCATCTTCAGTGTTGCCAACAGTGGGGTTCGAACCCACTATCTCCCGAATACTGGCCGCACTGAAGTGACTGGAGCTTCGGAGCTCAGTATTATTATTATTATTATTATTATTATTATTATTATTATTTCTTTTCGTTCTTAGTTCGTTTACCCTCCAGGGTTGGTTTTCCCTCGGACTCAGCAAGGGATCCCACCTTTACCATCTTAAGGGCAGTGTCCTGAAGCTTGAGACTTTAGGTCGGGTGATAAAACTGGGAATGATGACCAGTACCTTGCCCAGACGGCCTCACCTGCTATGCTGAACAGGGGCCTTGTTGGAGGACGGGAATATTGGAAGGGACTGACAAGGAAGAGGGAAGGGAGCGGCCATGGTCTTAAGTTAGGTACCATCCCGGCAATAGCCTGGAGAAGTGGGAAACCACGGAAAACCACTTCGAGGACGGCTGAGGTGGGAATCGAACCCACCTCTACTCAGTTGACCTCCAGAGGCTGAGTGGAACCCGTTCCAGCCCTCGTACCACTTTTCAAATTTCGTGGCAGAGGCGGGAATCTAACCTGGGCCTCCGGGGGTGGCAGCTAATCACACTAACCACTACACCACAGAGGTGGACTAATTGCCAATCACTTAATACATTGGTGGTTTCATAACGTAATGCTTATGCACATAAAATCGGTATAGTGTCTCCTCCTCATTTGGAATGGTGTCATTCGACGAAGGACGAACATTGTGAATGTTTAAGTTCATCGTCGATGAATTTTTAAGTTCATCGTCGATGAATTTTTACTATTTTATCACATCGTGTGCATTTTACTCGTTTGACTGGAAGCTCTTCAAAGTAGTCCCAAGTCCATGACCTTTTTCTACCGGCCACTGTCTGCTCTGTCTGAAGTAATAACAAGTTCCAAGTTCATCTATTATAATAATGTATTAATAATGATTAATGAGAAAAAAATAACTCGTAGCATACGAAAAACATGTTAACTATCGGTACTTGAAAGTAATGATTAACAACATTAAGCCTGCAAAACACGACAAAGTTATACAGAAACGCATTTCGGAAGAGAGGACAAAATGTAAAATGCAAAGTTAAATACTATATTAACGAAATAAATAGCTTACCATAAAATTGCTTTTACCAATCTGTTGTTCGTACTACCAGAAAGACTATTAAACAAATGCTCATTCCTTTCACATAGAATGTTGTGTTCACCACCCCACACACATAAATATACTGAGTGTACCTAGTAGTAGTCTAATATGATGACTGATCCGTCCGCGATACGCATAGTCTATGTGTGGGGTCGCCTGACAGTTCGAACAGGTTTGATACCGTATCGAGCCTACGTAGCGTATCAGGCCAGCTCGAACTTGTGTATCATTCGCCCATCACTACGTACAGGCACTGCGGGGGCTTCAATAAATCTTCCAGCCAGGCTACACTCTCAACACCACTGCACAGTCCTGCAGAACAGCCCAGCCCATGAGACACCCACACCAGAAGTCCTGGCTTCACACACTAGCGACATCAAGAATACATCACTCTTCCGCTGGCAACCCAATTCTTTCTCTACCCCTGATTCTTACATGAATGAATGAATGAATGAATAAATAAATAAATAAATAAATAAATAAATAAATAAATAAATAAATAAATAAATAAATAAATAAAATGTATATATGTTCATCTCTACAACAGGCACCTAGCTATTAATGAGTGTCATGGTTCGAACCTCTGAAGAATCTCTCCATCACAACATTCAGCACAAAAGAACTATTCTATGTTATTAAACATATTTGCATGCGTGTCATACTCATGAAGTTCACTGCCAGTACATCCCGCGTAAGTATTCCCCTGGAAACTACTACTGACATTCATTATTATGAATCAAAAGTTTAACTACAAACCTATGCGGAGAAAACCCAAAATAGAAGTATGAACTCCCATAAAAATCTATGCGTATTTACGCAAATTAAAATTACCCAGACTGTATGCTAAAGCTACACTCATGCCATAGGGTTATAGGCACATCTACTCTAAAACCTAGCATTTATTACTACATAGTTAATGAATTTTAGGTGGAGCCCTTGAGGATCCAACCAGCCTTCGGGCTGAGGACTGAACATACATATAGTTCGACATCCTCTCCTGGTAGATTTCTGCAATGGTCAGATTCCAACACCTGCTACTGGAATGTAGATTCATAATCCTGTGGTACTTGCTTCCAATCCTATTGCTGTGACACAAAACACATATGATTATATTTAAGCTGAACGTCTCCTAACGCACAATTTACGACATGGGCGTCTCTAATTCCAATGTCCCAAGATCAGATTATCTAAATTAGGGATTTTAATTAATCACTCACATCTAATTCATTTAATTTGTCTTAGTGTCATTCCTGTATATATTCTCACTGCAATGATTGCAGCTCAAATTTAGGTCACTCTCTTTGTCTCAAGTGATGATGATAATATTCTTCGTTCGTGCATAAAGGTGATCAGATAGTTCGTTCGCGCACGTTTCTTTATACGTACTTATACTAATCCTAGGTCGCCCACATAATGTTTTCCCTCTCAATGTTTGCATAAAATATTCTCAAAAAAGGTCAAAATCCCATGAGACCATCATACGCCTGTCTCGCATAAGGTAGTACAGTTGAGTGTGTCTGGAAGGGGATACCTAGGGACAAAATGGCATAACTTAGGATAATTCCCCCACTACAATCTCGAGTTTCCCCTATCCACGAGGTGATATGAGTGACATAGTGCAGTAGACAGGTGGCTAGATACAAATTAAAATTGATCCGTAAACGATCCGGTAGTAAATTCACAATTTATGGGCATGTTCATTTTCCCCTCTCAAACGTAATTCCCGTTTCAAGTACTTGCCAGATGCTAGGCAGATGGCTAATGAAACTTACTGCTGTTGTATAACACACAAATATCTATTCTCTTCATTTTTAGCACAATAGAGTATGTTACTGGTACTTATAAATTCAACTATTAATAATAATCTGACTTCCTGATTTCACATCCCACATTGTACTAATAAAATCATTGAAATGCAAGCAACAAAATGAACGTTGGTTATGCTACCCTATGTATTTTCCGAACGTTTGTGTTGTCTGAGGGCTCGTGACTGAACTGAATTAAGCTACTCCTACCTAGGGGATTCCCTGGTTCGTTACGCTGGATCTCCCTTTCTCTCTACGAGGACGGCTTGGGTGATACTTCTTAGCACCCCACGGTTCAAAATCCCATGAACTTCCCCACAAACAATGGAATGCACTTTCTCATGGATCCTTTAATCCTTGGTTCATGTCTCTTGTTGGGTACTGCCCCCTTCTTACCGGGCATAGCTCAGCCGGAGAACGAGAATCCCAAGGGTGGACCGTTCGTTTTCTGGCTTTACTTAATTTTGAAGACAGGGAAAGATACAAGGACTAGCGACAATAACACACAAATATAAAACAACAGGTTTTGACATTTATTGTGAACTAACACATTGGACAAGAACAAAATTTGACTAATAATCTTGATAAAATAAAATTTTATTCTTCTCTGCCAGTTCTTTTTTTATCTGCACCAAGTCTCCTGTCGTGTCAACCCCAGTTGGAGCTCAGGACTCATTCTTCCGAGGATCGAACCCTTGACCGGGAAAGTAGGAGGAATGGTGTCGCTGAGACATACATTAATATTATGGGGAAATTATAAGCTAATAGTAATGACTATGTAATGGCAGCAAGGCCAAGGAATCATAATTATAATGCTGGGAGAAGGATATGAGTAAATTAAGAATCATATAAGATTTAAGAGTTTGAAAGCACACCAAAAGCTGTGAGCCACAAGTTGTGTAATTAGAAGTAAGGCTTGGTCGAAGTAGGTGAATCACATGCTGCACCCTGCTAAGGTGCGTAGTATATCTTCAGAAAAGGTGGGTAGATAGTGAACGGAAGGAAGCAATTCCGTTTTCGTGTGTCTGTGGACAGTCTCCATAGGAAGAGAACTTCGATGGCCTTCTCGAAGGGAGGCGAATGTTAGTGAAGGTATAAAACAGGGGTACACACCCTGATCGAGGCTTTTTGGAACAAGTCTACTAGAAGTGCGGGCGGAAGCCCTGTCAGTCAGGTCTCCGATAATAATAATAATAAGGTCCAAGTGTGGACTTAGAGTATTCACTTCAATACTTCGACCACGCCAAGTCTTCTATGTCAGCGTTATTTGAAGTTAGGAAGGAGATTGTAAATACTGTATATAATTATACATACTCATCAGTCTACTATTAAAGGAAGGTTTTGGGAAACAGAGGACTTCGTCTCTTCACACGTAGCAAATCTCCCAGGCCCATTGAACAACCCCTCATTACCGCTCGGAGGAAGTCAATCTGATTATTCATCATTTCTCGTTGTGGCAAAGCCTGTGTCACGACAGGAAAAACAAAACTGGTGTGCAGCTGTGGGGTACTGGGTTTGATTCCGCCTCAGTGAAGAGACAGATTTTTTAAGAGCCACGCAGAAGAGGCTAGCTCAAGCAAGAAGATTCGCAGATCCGGTCCAGAGCAGCAGACGAGAGACCTGCCGTTCCAGCCGACGCAGAAGGAAGCGGACATCAGGACAGGAGAGCAGCAGGAGGCACCTGGAGGAGCTCAACGCCGAGACGCCGGGAGAAGACAGCAGATATTCGGGCAGTGGTAAGTACCCACAAGTGTTGTAAATATGGCAGATTCTAATGTACCCAATGATGTGCCAGATAATGTTTCTGACTATGATAGTGCGGGGGATGCACAAGATGGACATTTATACGTGTCAGTTACTGAGGGATACCGGTTAATAGGTCATGAATTTAGTGGTGCTAAACCAGAGCAATTGCGTGAGTTTATTGCTAATGTAGATGCCGCACAGAGTATGATCAAGGATAGGGACCAACCATTGTTCTTTAAATATATTTTGACAAAGATTACGGGTTCTGCTCGCGAAAAGTTCTTATCTAGAGGTGACATAATCAACTGGGAAAGAGCTAAGGAAGCTCT
The DNA here is from genome assembly GCF_040414725.1 of Anabrus simplex. Lineage (NCBI taxonomy): Eukaryota > Metazoa > Arthropoda > Insecta > Orthoptera > Tettigoniidae > Anabrus > Anabrus simplex. The sequence continues at coordinate 1,123,655,256 of NC_090266.1, read as the reverse complement.
TAGGGAATATTATGGAAAACAGGGCACTTTTGACTTGTATTTGTGTCAATTGTTCCAAAAAAGCCAGGGACCGAAAGAGACCGTGGCCGAGTGGGCCCATCGGATTGAAGAAATGGCGTTGATGTTTCGAAACGCTATCTTAGAAAATGAACCGATAGAATATCGTACAGGGCAGCGCAGAATGCTAGTGAAAATCGCGATAGCGGCTTTCACTCAGGGGATCCATACAGCGCGAATACAAGGTAAGCTACAGGATCGTAGCCCTCAAACTTTTGAGGCGGCTGTAGCTATTGCTAGACAAGAAGAAGCCATGATTAATTCCCAGAAGGAGAGAGAGGCACTCCTCAGGAATAGTACGGCTTCTAAAAGAGAAGGCGCGCACACCCAGCCGGTAAGCTACACGAAGGGTCGGTGGCAAGGCAAGGCCACGCAAGGGGCGCAAAAACCTAGTAAATCTCCCCATTATAACAAGGTGATGTTAATATGCTTTAATTGTAAGAAGGAGGGACATATGGCAAGAGATTGTAAACAGAAAAATCAGAGTTCAAAGGCAAAAGAATCCCTTACTCCTCGAAGAAACTCCACGGGAGAGATAAAATGTAACTATTGCGGAAAGCCAGGCCATTGGGCACGGCAGTGTAGAAAGAAATTAGCTAACCAAAACAGAAATAAAGAGACCGGTAACGAGGTGAACATAGTGCGCACCTCTGGTTACCAACAAAGCGCGAATAAGGTGGGACCGAAATGCTTTAAGTGCAATGAAAGAGGGCACAAGAAGGCAGAGTGCCCACGTAGAGATTCGAAGCCAGAATTCAGACGTTGTTATGCTTGCGGCAGAGTTGGCCACCTACAGTGGCAGTGTCGCACCAGATGCGATAGGGAGCCCAAAGGTAGAACAGAGTTCTTGCCTAGAAGTCGAACTAGGAATGTTCAGAGTGGTAACAGTAATAATAATAATAAATCCTGTGAAAAATCACGCGAAAAGGCGCGGTGTAGAATTTGTAAGCGATGGTCGCATTCAGCTAAAGAGTGCTGGTTTAAAACCGAGAGAGAGGCTTTAAACTAGATAAGGGAGACAAGTCAGGGACGCTTGAGACCTCCCATAAAACCATCAGTCCCAGTAAGGTCGGACAGCATGAGGAGGGTACCGTATTAATAACGGTAACCGGGCGTAAGGATGCCTTAAGATTTTTAATCGATACAGGAAGTGATGTCTCTCTTATTAAGGAAGGTAGTGTTCCTTACGGTGCTTGGGTTAATCGCAAGGAAATTCTGAAGTTAAAAGGCATAACGAATGGTTCGAAGCAAACCAAAGGAAAAGTTCGAATTCCCGTTGGTGGTAGATGCCCAGACTTCCATGTAGTGGACAACGACTTTAATTTGAAACAGGACGGTATAATTGGAAAGGACGTATTAAGAGACAGCGTCTTAAATTATAAGGAAGGCTATGCTGTGATAGCAGGAAAAAGATACCCACTAGGGGCGAAAGAGGATATGTGGGTGGTGCTCGAACCAAGAGTGGAAAAGATCGTGGCCATAGAGGTAGATAAACAGGTAGCCGAAGGCTTCATAGAGCGGCAGGAAGTAAAGCCAGGTGTATACCTAGCTGAGTGTTTAACGAAAGCCAAAGATTATGTCGCACTCGTTAGTATGTTGAACACTACTGACAAGGAGTGGCGATTAAAAAGCCCAGTTGTTAAGTTATTGGATGTAGAAGGCGAAATTACAGCAGAGGTACACAAAGTTGAAGAAGCCATAGCTGTAAAAGGCGATAGTCAGGCCAAGAGGCCGATCACGCAAGGGAATAATAATAATAATAATAATAATAATAATAATAATAATAATCATAATCAGGAAGGTAAATCTCGAACGCAGCGAATACGGGAGCTGCTTAGAGTAGATCACTTAGCTCCCCAAGACAGGGAGAAAATTTATGCTATCTGTACGGCTTATCAGGATATTTTTCACCTAGAAGGGGATAAATTAACGCATACGAATATACTTCAACATGCTATCCCCACACGTGTAGATCAACCTCCAATTCATGTGAGGCAGTACAGGTTACCTGAGGCTCAGAAAGAAGAGATAGGTCGCCAGATAAATCAGATGTTACAGAATGATATTATCACTCCAACTTCCCCATGGTCTAGTCCCATCCTTTTGATTCCGAAGAAATTAGATGCTTCTGGTAAGCAGAAGTGGAGGGTCGTTGTGGACTACAGACTTTTGAACGACGTCACCATAGGAACTACGTATCCTATTCCATTAATTTCTGAAATATTAGATGCCTTAGGAAAAGCGAAGTATTTTTCCACTATGGATCTGGCCAGTGGATACCATCAGGTATTGCTGAAGCCTGAGGACAGAGAAAAGACAGCATTTTCTGCCTTAGGAAGGCACTATGAATACAAGAGATTAGCCATGGGACTTCGAGACGCACCAGCAACTTTTACGCGTTTGATGAAAACGGCACTAGCAGGCTTAGAAGGCATTAAATGTTTGGCGTATATAGATGATTTGATCGTGTATGCTAGCTCTGTAGAGGACCACAGTCAGAGATTACGTGATGTTTTTCAGAGATTGAGAGAGGTAAATCTCAAATTAGGTCCAGATAAATGCGAATTTCTAAGAACGGAGGTAGCTTTCTTAGGACACGTGATTACTAAAGACGGTGTTCAACCTGATGATAGGAAGGTTCAAGCAGTGAGAGAATATCCTCAGCCAACCACCACGAAACAGCTAAAAGGATTTCTAGGCTTGTCAGGCTATTATCGTAGGTTCATTCCGAACTATAGTAAGATAGCGAAACCACTATACGAGCTGCTTAAGAAGGAAGTACCGTACGAGTGGACGGATAAGCAAGAGCAGGCATTCCAGATCTTAAAGAAAAAGTTAACAGAGAAACCAATATTGCAATACCCAGACTTTGAGAAACCCTTCATATTGACCACAGACGCTAGTAATGAGGCCTTAGGAGCAGTGCTGTCACAAGGACAGATAGGTAAGGATTTGCCGATAGCTTACGCTAGCAGGACTTTAAATAAGGCCGAAAAGAATTATTCTGTGACGGAGAAAGAATTACTAGCAATTGTTTGGAGTGTGAAGTATTTTAGGCCGTATTTGTTCGGCAGGCATTTTACGGTAGTAACAGATCATAAGCCTTTGAAATGGGTATTTAATGTCCAAGACCCATCCTCTAGATTAATTAAATTCCGATTAAAATTAGCAGAGTACGACTTTGAGATAGTGTACAAGGAAGGCAAGCGTAACTGCAACGCAGATGCCTTAAGTAGAATTCCAGTCAGGAACGAAGAGCCTGATCAAAAAGTGCGAGTAGTTAAATCTAGTAATGCACAACCACGGAGACTCAGCTCTGAATCCGAGGACGCCACGGCAGAGGTGACAGAGCCTGAGAGTGAGAGTGGAAGCGAAGAAGGTAGTGATAGGGAGGACGTAACCGGAGAGGCTAGAAACACTAGCCCGGAGCTAACGAAACAAGAGAAATTAGAGATTATTAAGGAATGTCATGAGTCATTAGTATCAGGCCATCAGGGCATATCCAGAACGTATGCCCGGATAAAAGACCACTATCAATGGGAAGGGATGCAAAAGGATGTAGAAAGGTATATACGCTCATGCCCATCGTGTCAAAAGAATAAGATTACCGGGCCTGAAGTAAGGGCAAAGATGGAGATCACAGATACTCCGAAAGCAGTCTTTGAGAAAATAGCACTAGATGTGGTAGGACCTTTAAATGTAACGGAAGCAGGGAACAGGTACATACTCACCTGTCAAGATCAGCTATCTAAGTATTTAATTGCGAGTGCTATGCCGGACCAAAGTGCAGAAACCATAGCACGAACTCTGATTAATAGAGTAATTAGTATATTCGGTATACCAAATATTATACTGACAGATCAGGGTGCAAATTTCATGTCAGATGTTTTTAAGAAGTTATGTAGAATATTGCGAATCAAGAAGGTCCATACAGCGGCATTTCGACCGCAATCTAACGGTAGTTTGGAACGCTCTCATAGGGTGCTCTCAGAATATTTAAGACATTATGTATGCAGTTCACAAGATGACTGGGATAGTTATCTTCCTATGGCAATGTTTGTGTATAACACGACCAAGCACACTAGCACAGGTTATACACCATTTGAGTTAATATTTGGGCGAAAGGCAAATATTCCTGGTGTTCTCCAAAGGAAACCAGAACCAAATTATAATGAATGCCAGAATGTCTTGGAGCAGTTAACCAGACAACTGCAAGAGAGCCATGAGATAGCTAGAAAGACGTTAATTAATTTTTTTTTTTTTTTGCTAGGGGCTTTACGTCGCACCGACACAGATAGGTCTTATGGCGACGATGGGATAGGAAAGGCCTAGGAGTTGGAAGGAAGCGGCCGTGGCCTTAATTAAGGTACAGCCCCAGCATTTGCCTGGTGTGAAAATGGGAAACCACGGAAAACCATCTTCAGGGCTGCCGATAGTGGGATTCGAACCTACTATCTCCCGGATGCAAGCTCACAGCCGCGCGCCTCTACGCGCACGGCCAACTCGCCCGGTGACGTTAATTAAAACCAAGGAACGAGATAAGGAATACTATGATAAGGCTAAGAATGAAGTTTCATTCAAAGTAGGAGATCTCGTGTTGTTACGTAACGATGCCCTACGAAGGGGACGTTCAAGGAAACTTTCTCCACCATATCAAGGTCCTTATAAGATTACTAAGGTATCGGGAGTGAATTGCACGTTACAGGTAAACAAGCGTGGTAGACAAATTATTGTGCACCAGAATAGATTAAAAATGTACATTAATTAGAGAAGAATGTAAGGTAATGGTTCCTATTTAGGTCGCAGTGAGTTACACTTCCCTCACTCCAACGGCATTGTGAATTATCGTGTACCGCTGATAGAGTTAGTTGAAATACTCTGTCAGGTCTCGTCGAAATCAGGAAAGTACTAGAAATTTTAACCTAAGTAAGAGAGGAACCTAGGAATTTTGGTACGGGAGTACCATTGTGAGTACGTCATAAGTACCCGTCAGAAAGACTACAGGTGACGAGACTGTATGTCCAGATATCAACTCCAAAAAGGGAACCGCAGGGTTCGAACTGAGTATAGAGAGAATTTGAGTTCATAATGAGGATTAAAATTATCTACACTTGCTATATGCACGTTCTGAAGAAGCCTTCACTTACTGTCATTAGAAATTAAATGAGTAAATTAGGTAGCGTTGTATGTAAAATTAAATGAGATCTGCTTGTAATTATTAAAATCAGAAAGGGCGTGAAGCCGAGCCTAGTTCCACTGAAACGAAATTCATTCATGGTACAGAAAAATTTCACATTTAAATGTTGTACGTAATCCATATGATATCTAAATAAAGGTCGTTATCATGAGGATAACCCCGTGTGGTGTCGGGATTTACGCAAACAACACTCTACACTTTGGTACTCTTCTTCCCATACAGTTACACAGCCAGAATAACACCACGATTCGAACCTATCTGTCGTAGGAGGCGACTAAAGGTTCCACTTAGGGAATGGCCTTGTATTTAGTCCTTTATGCACGAATACAGGCGCCCTGAGTGAGGCATGGAACTCAGTGAGGCGGGTCCTGCCTGGGAAATATCACCATTAGGCCGGTGATTTTCCACAACAGTGTGATTCTCGTGGGAACAGAATCCACTGAAGGGAATTTCTCACCACGTTGAGAACCATCCCGTGAGATGTGACTCCAAGGGTACGGAGTACAATCCCATAAAGATCACTTCGATAGATTCATACCTGTATTTAACATTAACTTCTGTAGCCATTCCTCGAGGTAAATCCTCTGCAGTCTTTAACAGACGCTATTCAAATTTCTTAATTGCCAATGATGTCTTTCACATGTCCGTAAGGATAAGGAGAAGTGACGCAGGTACGTCAAACAGGGAGAGAATTTTTGAATGGGCTAATGATGGCTCTAAAATTTTGTTAGAGCTGCCCAAGGGTGAAGTTACACAGAGATATCAGTTACGAAATGGAATTCGTAGATTTTATTAAAATTACTCACGAGTATACTAGTAGACTAGTACAGAGCATAATTACGAGAAGACAAACGTTACAGTAAGACAGTCAGTCACGTTAAGTGTGTATTCAGGTACAGATAGACAGTTGAGGGTAGGTTCCACAACACCTAACAGTATAATGAGTAAGGTAGAGTGAAAGAGAAAGTGAGGTCGCTGTTTACCTTACAGGGAGGTGAACGAACGAGGCGAATGAAAGGGATGACAGGCCACACGACCTGGAGAATGCTGGTCGTCGCAGTTATGTTGCTAGGGGTGTCCATACCCACCAGTCAATTGGATTTCAAGATGAAACGGTACGAGAATACAGCCGGAGTCTATTTTGATTATCAAGGAGAAGTACAATTATACACTGTAGAATGGAAACTGGTTACTTATATTAACCTTACACGTTTGGCAGATCTATTTGTGGTAGCCCGTAGAAATTTACAGAAGACTAAAACCCTCTGTATTCAGATAGAAAAGGAAGTACACATTAAGTGCGAACATGAGATAATGTTAGTAGAGCAACAATTTCAAAGGATTCAAGGGATTAAGGACTTAATTAAGAAAATTACTAGGATCGAAACACCGGAAGGCAACGGGAAACGAAGCAAGCGCGGGTTAATTAATGCAATCGGTACCATTGCGAAGACGTTATTCGGAACGATGGATGAAAGCGACGCTATTTACTACGAAGGCAAGATTAAGGAACTAGAACAGGAACAATTGTCCATGATACAAGTAGCAAAAAGTCAAATGTTAGTTGTAAAGTCAACTTTGCAATCTGTCAATAATACTCTGTATGACATCACAGCAAACGAACTCAAGCTAAGTGAAAATTTTGAGCAACTTAAGAGTTTCATTCAGAATGAAACGGGTATAAATGAAGCGTTTAGGCAATCAGAAATGCAAATATCATTAAATAAACACCTAATTGAGTTGCAAGGGTTTCTGATGCAATTGCATGAACATTATCAGATCTTATTAGATAGTATTATAAGTTCTCAGACAGGCACACTGAGTGTCCAAGTGTTAAGCCCCGATGATCTAGTGAGGGCATATAGGAAGGCCCAAAGAGATTTCCCTAAGGGTTATGATCTGCCATATGATTTGCAAGTCACTTATGGGTACTTGATTCTGAAAATATCATCAGTGAGTGTATATATAACTCGAGATACTTTGGTGTATATCTTACGCACCCCTCTTACTAACAAAATAAAGTACAATTTGTACCATTGTATACCTTTCCCCTCTCCCATGAAGAGTAATCCAAACCATTTCGTGTATATATCTAATGAAAAACAGTATGTATTAGCTGATCAAGAAAGACAGACATATGTAGAATTAAGTGATGAACAAGTGAAGCAATGCAAGTGGACTGACAATGGACAGAGATTATGCAAGGCAAATTTTCCTATTAATAATGTAATGTCAAAAGGTAGTTGTATTGTCAAGTTGTTAATTGGTGTTAGTTTTATTCCAGAAGACTGCAAGAAAAGTGTGATGTCGATTTATGAACTCATATGGATACCCATTGATGATAATATGTATATTTTTGTATCGCCTCATGAAACAAAGGTCACCAGTGTTTGTCAGGATATTACCAGTGATATAAGTTTAAATGGTGTGGGAATAATACAATTCACAGACTTGTGTACAATTTACAGTCCCACAAGTAAAATTCAGAGTGCAGGTTCAGTGAATACAACAACAAGGAAGGACTTAGTGCCAGAAGTAATGTTAATATATGATTGTTGTGAACAATTAGACAGTGAAATTAAATTAGAGGATGTACCAGAATTAAATAGGGTTACAGTAGGAAGCTTACTGAATCATATAAGCGACCTAAGGTTAGCCAGCCATAAGACTGAGGATGTAGAAGCACTGGTAATGCAGAAAGAAAAGGAATTTAAAATGCAAATGACCCAACAGTATACAAGTGTATATCAAATTGTAACTGGTATTATTTTGTTTGCAGTACTTATAATAGTCTGTTGCTGTTGTTGTTACTGTTGTGGTTGCTGTAGAAGGTGTAGATCTTTAAGTAAATGCATAGAAGACAGTAGAGAGCGCTGTCCCAACTTATGTATTTTCCAAAATGTGATCGCTAATGACCACAGAGCAAAGGTCTCTGATGAGGACATTACTGTCCATTTTCAGCATCCTCTACTGGCTGAAAGGGCCCTCAGCCACTCAGGATCGCTGCCGGGATTAGAGTTACATGAACGCCCTACTACGGGTAGAGCAATTGTCAGAGATAACTTGGCACAGCGCACCCACGAACAAGAGCATGGAGACTCTAACAGGATGTAAGAGTAAGAGTAAAAATGAATGCAGAGATATTGCATTAATTTTTCCCCAAAGGGGGGAGGTGTCGTGTCAACCCCAGTTGGAGCTCAGGACTCATTCTTCCGAGGATCGAACCCTTGACCGGGAAAGTAGGAGGAATGGTGTCGCTGAGACATACATTAATATTATGGGGAAATTATAAGCTAATAGTAATGACTATGTAATGGCAGCAAGGCCAAGGAATCATAATTATAATGCTGGGAGAAGGATATGAGTAAATTGAGAATCATATAAGATTTAAGAGTTTGAAAGCACACCAAAAGCTGTGAGCCACAAGTTGTGTAATTAGAAGTAAGGCTTGGTCGAAGTAGGTGAATCACATGCTGCACCCTGCTAAGGTGCGTAGTATATCTTCAGAAAAGGTGGGTAGATAGTGAACGGAAGGAAGCAATTCCGTTTTCGTGTGTCTGTGGACAGTCTCCATAGGAAGAGAACTTCGATGGCCTTCTCGAAGGGAGGCGAATGTTAGTGAAGGTATAAAACAGGGGTACACACCCTGATCGAGGCTTTTTGGAACAAGTCTACTAGAAGTGCGGGCGGAAGCCCTGTCAGTCAGGTCTCCGATAATAATAATAATAAGGTCCAAGTGTGGACTTAGAGTATTCACTTCAATACTTCGACCACGCCAAGTCTTCTATGTCAGCGTTATTTGAAGTTAGGAAGGAGATTGTAAATACTGTATATAATTATACATACTCATCAGTCTACTATTAAAGGAAGGTTTTGGGAAACAGAGGACTTCGTCTCTTCACACGTAGCAAATCTCCCAGGCCCATTGAACAACCCCTCATTACCGCTCGGAGGAAGTCAATCTGATTATTCATCATTTCTCGTTGTGGCAAAGCCTGTGTCACGACACTCCCTTAATGTTGGTTGACATTATTCTGTAAAAATATACACCTGGATTAGCCTACTTCTGGCTTAACGAAATTATAACAAAATGAAAATAATTAATTTTAACAAATTAAATGAAAATGAAATTAATCTGATTTTCCTTTATCTTGAATATTAAATAACCATATTCATTCATCTCAATATTTGTTTAACTAAATTATTCCTTCCTTAGGATGTCGAATAAAGTGTCATTTCAATTAAATTGAAAATTAATTAAATCAAAATTTTATCAAAATATTATTAAAAAATGTCTCCCTTGGACTTAAAATTCCTTTACACCATTGTGCTTGTATAACAATTATTTTCCTCAACCTTCATCAAATATTTCGTCTAACAAACGAAAAAATTACTTTTTAATATTTTATCTGACAAATAAAAAGTTCCTTTATTATGATTTTATCTGACAAATGAAAAGTTGTTTTTTAATATTTGACACTTTCTGATAAATTTCTAACATTGTCAGCTTTACAAATTTAAATGGTGAACCGAGTCCACGGAAATGATCCTTCCTTATTCATTACCGTGTGATACTCTAAACTTTGTTCTACTTAAATAACCAATAAAATTCATTAAACGTTTAAATTCAAAAATGTTATGCCATCATAAAGAACGACGATGATAATTAAGATTCAACATAGCGAACACGTGGTCTGGCCACAATCATGGTCAAAGAAAATATTACAAAACACTGAAATAATACCATTCACACACACAGCATTCACACTAGGGCACACGAGAATTATTTACACTATTTACAGCGAATTCTAGTCTTTGAATATTAATTTCTGATTTTTACTCCTAAATATTGGAAATCTCTCGATGACGGTATCGGACAAAGGAAAAATTATTTTATGTCCCTCTGAAATGTGATGAAGTCTAGGTAATCACTTGACAAAGAAATGAAATTAACAACGCTGCCTATGGTAATATCGGCGGTTGATGCCTGAAGAAATTGTCGACTACAAAAATGCACATAGAACAGGTCAAATACAAGCACTCGCCTTAATGGTTCATGAGTCACGACATTATTATTACTCAACGATACATCTACCGATTAACACGTGCTCCACATGAAGAAATTACGTTCCACAAACGTATTCTCCAAATAAGACTCAATAAATGGATTCACAAGTCACAAACATACAGTAATAATCCATCCACAAGTCAATAAACTATAATAAATGATCCGACGAGAATCTGCCATATTCCAGGCTCATATTTACCCTAATTGAGCACACATTAACATTATACACACATAATCAAGCAATATTTAAACTCATGATCCTTAATTATTTATTTAACCTGAGACGAAAATTCATTATTATTATTATTATTATTATTATTATTATTATTATTATTATTATTATTATTATTAGATGTGCGAGATCTAAATTCGTGAAATAGGGATTCGACAAAATGTCAGACGACACTAACTCGCCTAAAATCACACATGAAGAAAATTTTACATAGAAATCCGGCGTAACCCAACATGCCGAAAGTCCGTCCCACACGACTTCAAATGAAAATTTTTTCTAAAATTAAATTGTTAATTATCGGTGAGGACAATAATTTTTAAACACTCTAGACTATTAAATGGGACAGCTAGAATAATCGTAGAAGACATTCGCACGTTCTAGCTAAACTAATAAAGATAAAAAATCACACACACATGAATGACAAAAACTACCATCTCCCATTGGAAAGAAGAGTGATATATTCAAATCTACTGCAAGACTAGAAGAAATATTGCCACTAATGAATAAGAAAGCATTATTTCTACAAAGATGAACAGATAAACATTATTAAAGGGTACTCAAATTCATGATGTAACTGGATCTTCGCCGATGATCCGTAATATGCGGTCAGCTCTCTGCCCCTGGGTCGCTATCTCCCCATGGCGAAGATTGCCTACATTTTTAGTAGATCATCATAGCACCAATATTCCAAATGAAGTAGTTGCAGGCTTCTTCATCATAACACGTCAGCATCTTGATGTACTCGTTCCAGCACGTGGCGGTGTCTTCTCTCTTCATGTTGAGTAGAGGCTGAAACTAACAAATGGTTTTAGAATATGTTCCAGACACACACACACGATGAAATTAATTATGACAAATACGAAAATTGTAACGAAGGACATCTGCTAAGCTCGTAGATTCAATTACTAATGATTTAATAAATAAGCATCTTGAAATGGACAGAAGAAATCCCTTCGAAGTTCCAGCACGCAGCAGAGTAGCGCAGAGCAGAGTAGAGCAGCGTAGAGCAGAGATTAGCAGCATAGAGCATAGAGAGCGTCTTTTCCAGAAACACAGGTTTTTATGCATATCCAGGTAAAGGGGTGTGTCACTATAATCGTCCGTAATTGGTTGACGTCTGACGTTCATTTCTAGAAATTACTTCCGCTGGAGACTCACATATACAGGCCGCATGTGTCTTGGTGACCTTGGCTCGCTCCTTTACTGTGTCACGTGGACAGCTGATCGCCCGCAGAGAAAAAAAATCAATACATTTCCCCCTTTGGAAATGCCGGTTCTCGACCTGCTGGGAGCTGTCTCTGTTATACAAGGCTGGGGAATATCGTCCACTCTGATGAATTAAAGTCTTACACAGGCAAATATAATAAATGCTTATTGTAGGCCAAATTTGAAGGGGACAGTACTATATATTAAAATGATCTGGAACTTCAAATATTTAGGAAATTGTTGATGATTATTCCTAATTCTTGCATACGAGTATACCAATTAACTCCCTTATCTTTTCACAAAGTCTGTATTAATATTTAACCTGGAATATTAACAGCAGAATTAGCTCAATATTTGGTGCTCTTTTCCACTTTCTTTAGTTTTGTCTTTAGGGCCACCATGTCAATTTTTTGATCCTACGAAGCCATTTTATATCTCTTTTACTGCTATACTTTACTGTTACTGAACTAATTTCATCCACTCAGCATTTTCACTCTATTGTAATTTATTCATCATTCTTACCATTATTCATTTTACATTCAGAGATTCACATTCTTGTCCTGATGAATACCAAGATCAGAAATATTACAAGTTGCCGTTTTTTAATTATTGTTTTTCAATATATCTCACAACACAGGAGACTACCTTCTATGATGAAGCCCAACTTCCCTAATATACCAAAAAAAAAAAAAAGTGCTAACAGGACAATTAGAATCTCTCTGATAGTAGTTTAGTTATGGTCTGAAATTTTTCGTTCAGTCAATAGCTCAGATAGTCAACACATATTTGCAAGCCACATACTAGCTAGTCACATGCTCTCACCTTATTTACTCAAAGTCAATCAAGATCAAGATCCTTGATTCAGTTTTATGAGAACTATATTGGGACAGGGGTTTATTGCTTGTAACAAAAAGCAGATGTACTCATTCGATCTTTTAATTTGTACAGAATACAAGAAATTCTGACAGTGGGTAGTGAATAGATATTCCATCCTAAGGAGCTGTTTAAGCTGATATACCGTATTTACTTGTGTATTAGACCCCCTCGCATATTAGAAACTCCCCCCCCCCCCCGGCTTTTTGAGATGAAAATGAAAAAAAAAAAGAAAGAACAACAATTTGCATACAAGATCCTCTAATGCAATTCATCAAAGAAGAACAACGATATCGCTTCGAAGTGGGTACAAGCCTTACTGCAGCTCTGATGACATCACATAAATTAGTGAATAGTTTTGTCCGTACGACCCACACAATGAAAACACGTGTCAAAGTCATGGGGTACATCTGTGCTTCGTAGTTAAGAAATGTCCGCCTCCGTAGTGTAGATTTACTGCAGCTCTGACGATGTCGCACAAATAGGTGAATAGTTTCGTGTCCGATCCGCGCATTGGAAGCATGCATGCATCAGTCATGTACTGTAAATATGTCTGTGTTTTGTAGTTAAGAATGTCCGCCAGTGTAAGGGTTAGCGCAATTAGCTGCTGTTGTTGGGAACTTGAGTTTGATTCCCGGTACCAGACTGCCAGAGATTGTTGTGGAGGTCGTGTACCGATATGTTTGGAGACTTGCTGTGTTCTAGAACACAACAATAATTCAAGTCTTGCAGTTTATCATAAAAAACTTACTGAAGTACATCAACAGTTGGATTACGTAGTACTCAGAATTTTTTTTTTTTTCAAAACAAGGGTTCTTACCACGTATCAATATGACATATATCAGCCATACAACAATCTCGAAGATCACCTCATACAACTAAATCAACATGATACAGAAGCACAAAAACCACAAAGAAGATTGAAGAATGAAATCCACGTAACATGAACTCAAATTTTAATAAGCGTTTTAACATATATATATATATATACATACCATATTTTAGTGTGTTTAACTTTTTAAGTGTTTTATACTGTGGCCTATGTATTTATGTTTAATATACTCATGTCTGATGTATACTCAATAGGTTTTAGTTTATTGTAACCTTCACCACCACCTTTGATCACAGATATTTTAACCTCACACTCTGCAATATATTTTATTTCCATCCCCATTAGACATCCGGATGATCTAACATAACAACATCTTTGTGATTTTGTCTAATGGCTGTAATATAATTATGTACTAGCTGATGATGGCCATGGAAGGCCAAAACTGGTACTAATGTAAATCCATTTACAATAAATAAGTATTGATCGGTGGAACACATTTCTTGTCTATACACAGTAAGGTTGAAATGCGGTAAAAATGGTACATGCAACTCCCTTCCACTACGGGCCTGTCTAAAATGAGCTGCATCACCTTGAGATGAGGAAACGAGTTTACTTTAGTTAAAAAATATTCACGGTTGTTGCTATTAATACAGCAGGCAAGATCATTAACAAAGTGATCGTTGAATATCTCGTAACTTGGGCCAATATAGGTTTTCTTTAGAGAAGTAGGTTTAAAACATGATAAAAACAATCCAATCATAATGACCGTTTTACTTGCCAACGTACCTCATGAATAATAATAATAATAGTAATTTTATGTCCCCACTTGACGACTTTTGGAGATGCCGAACTAAACATACTACAGCATGTATTAATAAAAAAAATGGAGACAACGATCGTACGAAATTAAACATTATGATAATAAAACGCATTACCACCACACCTGTAGATATCCATAAATGCGGCAAACATTCCTGTTATTTCTTTTTAATCTTCCCGTCGTGGAACTTCTGGCACTTCATAGCACACGTAACCTAAACAGTGCAGTCTCCCTTATCTCATTTACAGCTTTTTAGGTAAATCCTGATGTGATAAATGTGGAGAACAAGCATGAAACATATTTAAAAATAAGGGTCTGGTTTTCAACAGCAGCAGTTATCCAAAGAACACTTCCAGTCCACTATGTATTACATTCGTAAGAACTTGTAACATACGCTTGTTATTAGCTAGTTGTTTGGTGCGCTTTCTACCAAAGCAAGGCTTTATTTGGAAGGAACAGTTTCTGCTACACATACACCAACTGGTAACATCAGAGACCATCTCCAGAAACCATTTCGGAATAGATTTTCACTGTTTGGACCCTATAGTCGGGAATGAAACTATTTTTAAAAGTTTCAAAAAGACAGGAACTCGAACGCTCTCGATGCATGGCTGACAAGATGGCAGTGAAGATGACGTTATTTGGAATGAAGACATGCTGGCAGCAGGGAAGTTGGTGGCACAAGACGATAATTCGAATAAAAGCAGTGATTAGGTTTACTCAAGCTTACTGTGTGGTAGGCCACTGCTCAACCGGCCCCGTGGTGTAGGGGTAGCGTGCCTGCCTCTCGCCCGGAGGCCCCAGGTTTGATTCCCAGCCAGGTCAGGGATTTTCCTCTTGACCTGAGGGCTGGTTCGAGGTCCACTCAGCCTATGTGATTAGAATTGAGGAGCTATCCGACAGTGAGATGGCAGCTCCGGTCTCGAAAGCCAAGAATAACGGCTGAGAGGATGCGTCGTGCTGACCACACGACCCCTCGTAATCTGCAGGCCTTCGGGCTGAGCAGCGGTCGCTGGGCAGGCCAAGGCCCTTTCAAGGGCGTTAAGTGCCGTGGGGTTTGGTTATTTTTTAGGCCTACTGCTCAACCGACAGAGCCAAATGACTGGCCATTAATTTCTTTTGTATCAATATTGCAAAATATGATAATAAGAAAATACAGGGTTGAGTATGAAGCGAGATGGATCATCGTAGCGAGTTTTTACGACCGTATGCTCTTCCTGACGGTAATCTAATCAAAAGAATTAATGAGATGAAACAAATGACATGATATGAGTAACTAAAATTAACTATATCTGCTTTATATGTAGGCCTAAAAGTTGTGTTCACCATCTATTATCTTTTTACATTTAGAAATACCGTCTTCCAATGAAAATAGCCAGTATAACTCAAATACATTCCTAAGTTTGTTAAAGAATAGTGTAGAATGTTTGCATGTATAATTTATAGCCTAGAAGCCATGCGTTCGCTGCACAAAATTTGAGGTTATCACACACTGGACCACCCACCTACTTTCTTGTGCTGTAAAAGTGAAAAAAGAAGGGGTCTAATATGCGAGTAATTACGCTATGTTCAAAATTTGATTTTCTCCATATTCATGTTGTGATTCGTTGGGAAATTACTCTCAAGCCACAAGTTGAAAACTACTGCTCTATATTTAAAAATGTTCAAACTGGAAGAAAACTTGAAAAAATATAGGAGTAAAAAAGGAAGAGAGTGAAGTTCATAAGGCTATCACTTAAGGTTTAATAGTATCATTATCAAACTTCACAGTTATATACAAACAACATACACAATACAAACAGATATAACACTCGAAATCATGCACAAATTAAAATCATTGTTAATAAAGTATCACAGTATATTTCAGGCCATTAAAACTTGAGCTGTATGTGTAATTACAGAAATGACAAGCACAGCTTCATGCCAATGAAGTTACTTGTTTTCCTGTTTAACCAAACAGGAGTTTTATGACCTAAATTCACATTTTATGCTCATTTTACATGGGCTAAAAACAGAAAACTGGCTAAAAAATATGCAAATGTTGAATGAATCTGAACTATTATTAGCCAGAGGCTCATGTTGATGTTAAGTTAGAAATTACTAACAATAGCATACATTTTCTTTACTATGCTATTACTAATTAATCACGGTAACTGAACATGCACGACTGTGTGCACAGGAATGCAGCCTTCAATGGAGCAGTATGAGTTACACATAAGAGAATGTATTGCTTCCACACTGAATTAAAAAAAACTAAAGTTTTTCTACACAAGTTTTCTACATTAATGGTCCCAATAATGCTTGCCTGATGTCAGTGATACACAATTCTGTACTAACAAGTAGCAAATAATCATGTTCTCATGCTAGACCTCTTAGATTATCAAGAAATAAAGAATGGTATACTGATAAAGATAACTCCTGATGTATAGATCCCATTGCAGAATATTTTTATTGCTTTATCACAATTACAGTTTTATTGGGTGGGATATGTATGCAATAAAGATGTTGGAAACTTGATGCAGTGATCCCCAACTGTTGCTATCATGGTCTGGTTCAACCTCTCACCAAGTAGAATTTAATTAGTTGGGTTGTTTGATATACAGATAATATGAGATTTTTTATTTAAAAAGATACATATATATCATTAAATGGATAGTAAAGTAACCAATTATGCTTAAAATTTTCTATGAGCTCGGCCAATCAAAGTTGCTGACCTGAAAGGAGTTTTCACAGGAAAGTGATGAAATTTATATATATATATATATATATATATATAAAATAAGAGTTTTGTCTGTACATTGCTCAGAATTTGAAAAGAATGGTATTTCTGTATTGGTCATGTCCACAGTAACAAGGAAATGCACTTTTTACTTATCCGTAATTTATATCTGTCTGTCTGTCCACGCATCACGAGTAAACAGCTGAAGAGAATTTAATGAAAATCGGTATGTAAAGTTGGGGGATGAGCCACTACAATTTAGGTAATAAATCATTTTATTCATGTTGAGTGAAATGGTAGTTTAAGGGAAAGCATAAAATTTAATTATCAAATATTTATATTATTAGAGGTCCTATCGATAAATACTACATAACTAAAGTTATATAGAATTACATTTCCGATCATTTATATCTTACAAATTTTTAAAGTACTGGCTTTGATAACAGATATTCATGAACTTGGATTTTTGTTGCTAAGTCCATATCAAAGGGGAGCCACGAGAAAATGGGTTAACAGAATTCAATGAAAATCGGTATATAGAGTCGGGAATAAAAAAGTACAGTCTAAGCTTTAAACAATTTTATTCACCCTGGATGAAATTGTAGCTAAAGGGAAGGCACCTAAAATTTAATTTTTAAATACCTATGTTATTGGTCCTATCGAAAAGTACTACATAACAAAGGTTATAGAGAATACAATTTCCGATCATTTATGTCTTATTCAGTTTTACCGTACAAACTAGGATAAGAGTGGTATTTCAGATTTGGAAGAAAACTAAACTACAATATCAAAAGCGCATAATACTGATCAACAATAACATTACATTGACCATTGTTTGTTATGATGTTCTTTGCCTCTTATTCTGCCACTCAGTTCCGATAGATGGGATTACTGCTGCGTACTGAGTATAACGGTCTGACTGAATATTGGCAAGAAATGGCTGAAGAGTTAGGAAATTTTTTTCGTTAACATGCCATTCCTCTGGTTCATCATACTATTTCAGCTATTCGATCCCTACTCTGATGCGCTGTTTTGAATGAGCAGTGTGCACACTTAGGCCTAAGGCAGAGGCTAACGTAGTAGTAGTAGTAGTAGTAGTAGTAGTAGTAGTAGTAGTAGTAGTAGTATGACCTGGTCTAGAATTACAATTTAGGCCTATTTCAAATTATAGCACCACAATTCACTAAATAACTCAAAATTCAACCCTGGATAGAGCCCTTTTCTTAAGATAAGCTTCTTCCTCTTCAGTTTAATTAAATTCTACATTCATTTTATTGCAAATTTGCAGTGAAGAGGGGTTTTCTCCTCTGGCGTGGAGGAAAAATTTGCCTCCAAGTCAGATAGCTTTTTCCGCCACCATCAGGTACTCCTGGAAAACAGATTAGTAAAATGGCATAGTTTTTGACTTGGGACTCTCCACTATTTGACACCCCCTGCCGAAAAAAAGACAAAGAGTGTTCACGGACCACGGCTGTCTGCGGCCTGGTCATTCCAGCTCTGGAACTTTGGACTGTTAGATCGGCAGCGTAGTTCTGTTCGTTAAAAGTGAGAAAATGTGTGGTTTTTCATTTGATCGAGTATTTCATATGAAAGCTTTGCTTTTAATCGCACCATTCCTACTGACGTCATTGTAATGACCTATGTTCATTTCAGTTGGGAAAACCACTAAGACAGTCTTTCTGAGGATGTAAAAAGGCAGGTGGAGAGTGCATGTTTGCCATTATAATGAAAACTCCCCAACCTGATTGTGAGTGATGGTAGGCAAGCGGGTCTACCATTACAATGAAAATTCCCTAACCCAGTTTTCACATTAGGAAAAAAAAAGACATTTGGTGACTTCCCCGTCGTGTTTCTAGGGTAACATTAAGAGCTGTGTAACTGAATACAATATTGCTCACGTGTACGCTACCTAACCTAGAATTCTGTATACAATATAGAATTCCATGGCGAAGGACGGGTACATCAGCTAGTTCTCACTAAAAATGATTTGAAGTATAGAGGTTTTTATTTTTTCACATCGCACTGACACAGATAGGTCTTATGGCAACGACGGGAGAGGGCTGCTGATGGTGGGGTTCGAACCCAAGATCTCTTGAATGCAAGCTGACAGGTATGTGAACCAAACCTCGCACCCAGTCACTCGGTATAAAGTTATTTTTAAAACTCATGTTATTTATGTAAGGGTTCTTGTAAGATTATAATTTATTAGCAAGATACCTGTGCTTTGCTACGGCTTTAAAATGAAAGTTATTATTCAGAGTTTTACATTTTGGAGAGTACACCGTCAGCTGAGCCTGTAAAATACATCTTCAGTTCGTACGTCAAATGGTTTTGGGGGGAATGATTAATTATTTTATAATCTACCACTCACTTGAACCCCGTACGGAAGAATATGAATGTTTTAAACTATATCTGATATAACATCTAGGACATAAAAGTGACCAACCTGTGAAATTTTGATTTTGTACGTCGAACAGTAATGGAGGAATTAATGTTTTTTTAAGGGGTGAATATTTTGAAATATTTATTAACATCTAGGATACAGAAGATAATCCTTCATTAAAAAAATGTATGTTCGTGGCTGAAACGGTTTCGGAAGAATGGATATTGTGTTTTTGAGAGTCAACTACTATCTAAACCTCATAGGGGAGAAATGTTTTGAAGTATACGGTATTTTACACCTAGGACATAAAAGAAGACACTTCTCGTAAAATTACAACTTTGTGCGCCATGCAGGTTTTGAGGGATGAATAATCTAGTTTACGGAGCTAACCTCATTTGACACTTTAGCGGTGGAACGTTTAAAAATATTTATTATTTTACGACTAGGATTTAAAATATATACCGCTATTTGGAATTTTGTCTACGTACGTTGAACCATTTTGGAGGAAGGAATTAATATATTTGTTTTCGGATCCTAACCGCCATTTAACTCTCTGAAGGATTAAATTTCTTTCAAACCTTCTGTTATAATTGACATTTGACATTTTAACTTCATAATTCAAATGGTTTATTATAAACGTATATTTTTGTCATCATTCCTCATCCCCCAGTCAAAACCCCTAAGGGGTGTATTGTTAAAGTTCACTTCTTATTTGTATCTTCATAACAAGAATTCAACTCCTTCAGTTGTTTCCCTCCCCCCACCCAACAAAAAAATGCGTTTATTTTTAAAGGAGATTCCAAATACCAATTTTCACGTCCGTATTATCCTTCGTTCTTGTGATATAAGTATCCTCATACAAAGAATTAGACTCATTTTTCAATTCATTTACCAACCCTTAATAGGATTTTCTGAAAACAAAAATAAGCGTGTTTCTTTAAAGAAGATTCCAAATACAAACTTTCATGTCTGTAACATCTTCAGTTTTTGAGATATAAGTATCCCCATAAAAAGAATTCAACCCCATTTCAGTCCTTTTTACACCCCCCTTTAAATGGATTTTACGGAAACAAAAAAATATGCATTCCTATATTTTTAAAGGAGATTCCAAATACTAGTTTTCATCTCTAACATCTTCAGATTTTGAGTTACCAGTATCCTAATAAAAATAATTCAACCCTTCTTTCAGCCCTTTCTACCCCCCCCCCCCCTCCTCCCAAGTGATTTTTCCAAAAACAAAAAGTATGTGTTACTTTATATTTAAGAGAGATTATAAATACCAATTTTCATATCTGTAACATGTTACGTTTTTGAGATATACTCATTTAAAAAATTCACCCCCTTTCTCAGTCCTGTTCACCCCCTCTCCTTAAGTAGGTTTTATAAAAAAACAAGTTTTTTTCAAAGGAGATTCCAAATAAAAGTTCTCACGACTGTAACATCTTCAGTTTTTGAGATATAAGTATCCACATAAAAATAATTCAATCCCTTTTTCAGTCCTTTTTACACCCCCACCCACTGAAGTGTTTTTTTCGAAAACAAACAAATATTAGTTGTTTTTATTTTTAAAAGGGATTGAAAATACCAATTTTCATATCTGTAATATGTTAAATATTTTATATATACTGTATTATGCTCATTTAAAAATTTTTCCCCCTTTAATCTTCCCCTTAAGTGGATTTTCAGAAAACAAATTATGCGTATTCGTTTAATTTTACAGGAGATTGCAAGTACCAATTTTCACGTCTGTAACATGTTAAGTGTTTGATATATACTCATTTTAAGAATTCACCCCCTTTGTCACTCCAATTCACCACCCCTTGTCTGGCTGGCTCCATGGCTAAATGGTTAGCATGCTGGCTTTTGGTCACAGGGGTCCTGGGTTCTATTCCTGGGAGTGTCGGGAATTTTAACCATCATTGGTTAATTCCGTTGGCAAGGGTGCTGGCTGTATGTGTCGTCTTCATCATCATTTCATTCTTATCACGACCAGCACGTCGCCTACGGGCAACAAATCAAAGACCTGCACCTGGCGAGCTAAACATGTTCGCGGACACTCCCGGCACTAAAAGCCATACGCCATTTCATACCACCCCTTAAGTAGATTTTCCAAAAACAAAAAAATACGTGTTGTTTTTTAAAGGAGATTCCAAATACCAATGTTCATGTCTTTAAACTGTCCAGTTTTTGAGATATAGATACACTCATTTTACAAATTCACCCCCCTTTTCACCCCGTTAGCGACGGAATATCCAAAAATCCTCCAGTAGTCTTGGCTCAGCGATGATGAATCAGTCAGTCAGGACAAGTTATTTTATATATATCGATTATACATCATCATTGCACCTGCAAAAACTGCTATGCGATAATGTTGTGGGAGAAATACTTACCCGCAGCACATATAACACCAAGAGCAAGAATTCCTTGAGATTACTCACACAGTATTGAACCTTAGATGACAGAACCTTATTGGCCACAGTTCTAAGCTAGTCTCCCTTTTAGCTGCCTCTTAGAACAGGCAGGGGATACTGTGACTCCCGACAGTGGCCCCCTGGTTCACAGCCTGGAAAAAACACTGACGTGACTTGTAACACCGGCCGTGAAAGACTCAAGTGCTATATAGCGATGAAAAGGCTAACACATGACAGAAACAGAGAGGTAGTTGGATGAATGTAACTTAAAAGCTTTCCATAGTGTAATATTTATATTGAACTTGTGTGTTTGACAGACTGAAATAAAACTTCTATGTTATATTTAACTGATTTGACACTGAAAAGTATGCCTTCCTTTTTAACAAACAAAGGTAGTAATATGATCACAGCTGTCTGGGATGAGAGGAAGTTTTTCTTGATATAGCATTAGCTATAACATGACAGCTACACTAAAATTTAAAAAACACCGGACGAGTTGGCTGTGCGGTTAGGGGCGCACAGCTGTGAGCTTGTATCCGGGAGATAATGGGTTCGAACCTCACTGTCAGCAGCCCTGAAGATGGTTTTCCGTGGTTTCCAATTTTCACACCAGGCAAATGCTGGGGCTGTACCTTAATTAAGGCCACGGCCGCTTCCTTCACATTCCTAGGCCTTTCCTACCCCATCGTCGCCATAAGACCTATCTGTGTCGGTGCGACGTAAAACAAAATATAAATAAATAAAATTTAAAAGTAAATTTACATATGTACAAATTTCATTTTTGACCTCTGACCTCATGTGGGTGCAAAATACAGAAAATACAAGATAGCATGAAAAAAAGAACAACTCATTTAAAAATATAACCTATCCAGATTATTAAATATAAAAGTATAATTTTGCCTCTTTAAAAATTATATTTCATAACTAAATTTATTAGAATTAATTGTTGGTCATACTACAAGACATCAGGCAAGCTTGATATGCATGCATGTAGTAGCAGATTCAGAACATTATTAACTTAATAAAAGTAATAGATGACTAAAGGTGTCACTCAGCATGGGTCAACTCTTTCTTTTTAAGGAACCTATCAACTCAAATAAGATCTTTTAACCCTCCAAGTGATATGAGTTGTTAATGACTCACTTATACCTTTATGAAATTATGAAGTCATTATTAAAGACTCATTTTTTACAGCCATGTTGCTAGGCAACCATTTAAGGAATATTGTCAAACTATGCACTAATCGATACTTCAGTTCACTGGCTATTTCCATTCATCTAGCTGAATTATCAAACAGGATTTTGTTTTTGCTTATGTACTGTCTAAACAAATCATAAAGTCACTCGTCTGAAGTGCCACACAGCGCGACTGCTGCACGCAACACATGGCAGTGTTCTACTGTTCTGTTGTTCTACTTGATTGGTTAGTGTTTCAATAAACTAAAATGTGCGATCCATGTTGTTCTGATGATATTCGGGATATGTTAGAAGGAGATCATGAACATTACGTTTTCAGTGATGACAGTGATTTGCCAGGTGACAAAATACCAGAAGCAGTTTCTTTGAGTGGTGACTTGTCAGAAAGTGAGGATGATTTTGTACATTCTGATGGTGGTGACTCAACTACTGATAGTAATTCTAGTGTACCTGACTTTTCTATTTCCCTTGTACATAGATCACCCCATTCAAATTGGGTTCATGTTCTACCACCTGAACCAGAATTAAACATTGAGAATGAGTATACTGCGAGGAATGTAGGCATATAAAACTGCCTTCCTAGAAACTCCAGATCCATAGAATACTTTTACTAATTTTTTACTAACTTTATCTGGGACATGGTAGTAAGAAAAACTAATGCATATACCAACAATATTCTTAAAAAAGAGAGAGAGAGAGAATCAGGGGACTTGAAACAATTTTCCTGGCTTCAAAAGTGGGTTGAGGTAACTAGTTCTGAGATGAAGAAATATGTTGCATTGATCCTGAATATGGGTTTGATTAGGATGAAAAATGTTGATTATTGGAGTACTAAGAAAAATAGATAAACTGCCTTCTTTTCCAATACAATGTCCATAAAGAGATTTCAAGTAAACAGTTCAATGAACCATCTCAGCTTGAAATAAGTGGTACCACGTAACCACGCAGACTATGACCCTTGGTACAAAATTAGGGCATTTTATGACTACATAAATAACCAACTAAAAGAATATTATGGGCCTAGTCAGAACATGTCAATCGATGAATGGCTCATTGGAATGAAACACCTATGTGTGTTTATTCAGTACATGCTGAACAAAAAGCACACTAGATACGGTATAAAAAATTTGAATTATGTGATAGCGATTCACGCTATATTATGCATGTAGCTTTGTATAGTGGCAGAGACTTCCTTTCTGTAGGAGATGATCTGTTTACTTGGAAAGTGGTTATGGATAAAATGACAAAATACAATCTGCTGAATAAGGGTTATCATAATTTTACTGACAACTTTTACACACAGTTACCGTTGGGCCCGCGCACTGCTAGGGGGAAAAAAAATCTTTCTTACTGGCACAGTAAATAAGAATGTTAAGGGCTTAACAAAAAAGGTAATCCAAGCCAAATTAGGTGCTCAGAAAAGTATTTACTACAGGCCAAACAAAATACTGTTAGTGGGGTATAAGCAAAAAGTAAACAGAAAATCAGTATACCTCCTAACAAATGGTTGTCACGCAGAAGATAAGATGATAGCCAGCAGGACAGGCAAACCAGTTGTAATTAATATAAATTAAAAATTGGGGGGTGTTGATAACAGTGACAAAAGCACTTATCATCTGCTCTGTAGCAGAACCAGTAAAAAATATTGGATAAAACATTTCAATCTTCTTGACATCGCTGTATTTGATTCATTGGTTTTGTATTCTAAGAATACAGATACGCCTATAGACTGAGATGAGTTTGTAGACTGCACTGTACTAGATTTAACAGATGGAATTCAGCCTGAACATCCAAGACTCAGCCAATAAGATGAACTCTGCCTTCAACATTTACCTGGGCAAAAAGAAAGATTATGCATAGTTTGTTCTGAAGATCCTGAAGCAACTTCTGGTGCCCTAAGTATAATTATGGCTTTCATCCTACTTGCTACCATAAGTTGAAACACTTCTACAGCCCCATAGTAAAGGGGAGGAAAAGAAAAACTGCAAGTGATTCAAAGTAAAGAATTATGCCCGAAGAGGAGACGTACATAGTTTTGGTTTTTTGTACATAACTTTCTGTTCTTTAGTTTTATGGTAAATATGTACTTGAAGTCTTTTGTTGCTAACAAAATGGCGAACATTTAGACATTTACTTGTTGTTTTGGTTTTTTGTAGTTTTGAAGCTACATGATCCGTTTACTTGGAAAGTGGTTATGGATAAAATGACAAAATTTTAAACATTGTTTTTTTTTTTCAAAGTGAAAATTTGTAATTCACCACCCCCAATAAAATGGAATCACGGTATGTACCAAATATTATTAAATAATCACATTCTCTAGTTTATACTGAACAAAAAGGTATGTAATATTGTACTGTCATTATGTATTTTTATGGATTCAAGATACTTGTACAAAGACATTAAAGTCGCTTATCATTTAACAAGTTTTTAGTTATCACTTGGAGGGTTAAAATGCTGGCTCTAGGACACATTTAGTGGCCATGTAACAGACCCAATTACATAAACCACAAAGAATGATCACAAATAATGTCTATTAATAGAACACGTAGGATCATGTAGCATCCTGCTGAACATTTAAGAAAGTTCCTCTTCCTGAATCCAAACCAAGCACCTGTTGTAGAAGACCTACTACGTCACTTGCTTCTGCCTCGCTGTTTCCTGGAAAGGGAGAATAAAAATCTCATTAATAGGTATATAAATACATTGTGTGTTAATGTGAATAAGTATGAGAGCCCTTTCAGTTTCAATGGAATACATTTAAAAATATGCAGCAGAAGTTCTTTATCTAGTGCAACTGTTCAGATGTCAGAAAGAAATCTGTTATTTCATTTAGAGGTTGGAGATGAAATACCACAATTAGTCCCGCTGATTTTGCTGCTACTACAATGTGCTTAACTCCTAATGGTCTCAAGATATGTTAGTGTGTCGAAGTTTTTCTCTGAAAGACACCAACATTATGTACGAAATGTGAGTGCCAAAATAACTGTGTTCCAGAGCAGAATCATTTGATATAGTTTTGAAAACAACTCTTTCAGGTCTTACTGGTTCTAGTCAGCTTTATCTCCTTCAATGTACTCCCATCCTCTATGAATATAAAGCTTCCAATGCTGTTTCCACTTATGAAAGGGTCCTGGCAGGTAATTTTGGCCGCAATTTCATTTTGAACTTTACAATTGACTGAAGTCATCCTTCCAGAGGGGAATTTCAATTTGGTGAATAGAAAAAAAAGTCTGCTGGGGCTAGAGCAGGTGAGTAAGTAGATGGGGAATCACGGTTGCCTCTGTCTTCATAAAAAATTCACAAATCAACAGTGATGCATAAGCTAGCGCATTATTGCATGTATTGAACTTCATTTTTAACATTTGTATTGATGTAATATTCAACTTAAATTGAGAATAGACCACCCTTTTCAATACTAGAACATTGTAATATCTTTTTAAAAGAAATACACTTCTTATTATTCTAAAATCAAAGGATATATTTTGTCCCTCATTGGGAACATCTTCAGCTTAAAGAATACACAATAGTATACCAAAATACATGGCCAATGGTTAATAAGTAAACACTCTAAAATTAATTTAAAAGTTTTTGGAACACTATGTATTAATAACACAATAGTCTTCTTTTTTAATGTGTAGTTCTTGCATATTGCATCTTGTGGTAATGATGTTCCAGGTCGCAAAAGATTCTCCCAACATTTTATCTCAAACATCCTAAGATTTCCAGATAATACCAGCAGTTCATTGTTTGATCCTTAGGCAGGGAATCATGGTGCACAACACGCTGATGTAGAAGATCAACAACACTTACATGTTTGACCCAACCTGCTGCACTTTCTTAGGTCATGGCAAAATTTTTCCACATCACTATAATATAATTTAATGAGTGCAGCCATTGGCCAAAAAATCAAGATACAATACAAGCATTTTGCAAGCTAATCAGAGGTGCAAAACTTGGACAAACATTCCACTCTTACTAGACAGCACTTTGCATGGCATCGGTTACAGCACTTCTTCACAGTATACAAACACAGCAGAACCTGGATCATGAAAATGTTTTGTCGTACATAGTTTATGGTGGAAGCCACGGACAGCAAAGTGTGTAAAGATGTGACTTAGATCACAATTCATTTCTTTCCAGAGTCTGTAGTTAGCATAGCATGAGTTGAGTAAAATTCTCTCTAGATTTCCCTTCTCTTTTGTTGCCTCTCAGCAAGCACTTTCATTGAACTGACAGTAGATGGCAGGAGGTACTTCATTCTGAGGTCTTAAATTAGGAAACATTCTCTTGTTAATAATAATGATGTTATTGGCTTTACGTCCCACTAACTACTCTTTTATGGTTTTCGGAGACGCCCAGGCGCCGGAATTCAGTTCCGCAGGAGTTCTTTTACGTGCCAGTAAATCTACCAACACGAGGCTGACGTATTTGAGCACCTTCAAATACCACCGGACTGAGCCAGTATCAAACCTGCCAAGCTGGGGCCAGAAGGCCAGCGCTTGAACCGTCTGAGCCACTCAACCCGGCTTCTTGTTAATTCATAGGCCAATTCTGAGAGACCAAGTCCAGCTTTCATGAAGTGGGCCTGTCGTAGTTACACCTTTCAATGATAATTTGGGACAGATGATCTCAGGCCTATAGGTTGGAATTGGCAGTATCTTAGCACAGAATAGAATTAAGGCCATTTCAAGGGATAGTATGTAGTTAAATGTTCTTTCTATCATGTACTGCATTTATGGCTCCGTGGATCTGTCTTTCACATCAGCTTGGGATGAAGTACTTGTCATCTGCAGGGTGATGCCAAGGTATTTAAAGGTATTAACTACCTCCAGTGGGTAGTCCTTGTAGACTATTATGTCCTGTACTGCAATTCTTCCTACTCATCTGTGCTGTTTTTCTCTTATTTGTCTGGAAGCCATTGATTGTCACCTGCCCACTTTGAAATGGCATTAAATGTGTTCTGGAGGTCATTACTTTTGGTTGATGCAAGAAACATATTGAGCCAAGACAATATTTATTTAGACCTGTTCTAATGGACACTGAAATTCAAGTCATTCTGAACCTGATATAAAAACTTCTCAAGTGTCACGAATAGACTGTGTTAGTAATTCTCTTATTATGATCCTGAGAAATATATTATTTTTTAAATGCTTCTTGTGCAGAACATTGTAATTTAAATGCTTGGCTGTGCATGCACTGTGGAGCTTGCTTCTCCATTTTTGGCGGGTGATGGCTGCAGACGTAAACCTCTGTGTGTGCTGTAACACAAAGTGGCTACGGATGTCCCATGAGAACGCTGGATCATAGATACATGTCAAAGAAGAAGTGGACAACAAGCTACTCCCACAGGAGGCAATTTTCGTTCATATCCTGGTTCGAAACCCCTCTTATCTACGTTTATTTTCAAGGCAGTAGCACTGACTGTTCTTTGCTAAGGTGAGTCTTTCCATCTAATATAACTGTATTTTCAATATTACACTGAATGTTATTATAAGGTAGTTTTTATTAGGTTCTGTGAACCAGATGAATCTGTAACTTTCAACAAAAACTTTGTTACAATAATGAGACATTGGTGATTTAAATATTTTTTAGCAGAATAGCGGCATAAAGCGGCGTACCTTCTGTGTGTCTGTGTGGAGGCAGTCTCGTTGAAATTATGAACTCTAACTTAACTTACTCATCCTTCCCTGTTATCACTGTTTATTTATGCTAATTTCTTTGTATCCAGGAAGTATTTCACCTAAAATGTAATTTTTAATTTATTTGAATTTTTTTCTGGAACAGTTTATTACAATAATATGCTTACAATATTGTGATTTTTATTCCACCTTTTCAATACAATTGGTTTTATTTTGTTAGATCATAATGCTACAACACTATTTTATAGGGACATGTTTCGCTTGAATTTCAAGCATCTTCAGCCTATATAATCATCTCATGTCATTTCAATTTGCTTTGACAAATTTGTGCTTAATTATAATTCCAAAATTAAGTAATAGAATATATAAACATAGGAATTTATAAACACATTAATAGTTTAACAATGTGAACGACTATACTAAAATTGGAATAACCGTTAATTCTAAAGACATTGACGTCCAAAACACAGTATCTTCAAATGTTGAAAATTTGGCAAAAATTGTTTTCTCAAAGTTCTAGTTTATTAAAACAGTTGTAATTTGACTGCTATGTTAAAATTTGAGTTGTAATTATTGTTAAAACTTATTGGTGTCTGAAGATTAAAATCTTGGATACGTTGGAATTCAGCTTCAGGTTTTAATTTTGAGGCTTGCTGCTGTCATTTATTAGTAAAATGTTGAAGTAGGTAGATTCATCAAACTAGACTTGTTTTTAGGATCAGATTTTCCATTGGTAGTAGTTTGTATTTATGAGGGTTTTAGTCAAAAGAGATGTCAATCCAAAGTCTTGAGTAGTTGGTTTGTTTCTTTCATGATATTTGAATGATGGTGCATCTGTAACAAAGTAAATTTACGTGAATAATGTTGTGTGTTATTGTGCTTTTACAGTGATCTGATGGTATGTATTCACTTACCCCTTTGACTGCTACTACAAAACCTTGTGGAATTTGTTATATTACGGTGACTGTTATCTGTTGTGGTTCTACTCCTTGTGTTATAGTATGGAAAAGCTGTTGTGAAGGGCGGGTAGGAGATTTAGGGGAAGAAATATTAGGCAGGGCGTTAGACATTGGCGTATCATGTGGTGAGGAGTCCCTATCTATTCTCGAGATGAGGGTAGGGGAGGAGACGGTAGGCGGGGTGTTGGACCTTGGCGTGTTGTGTGGAGGGGAATCTTTATGCGTTGTCGAAGTAGTTTTTGTGGTGGGAGTTTTCAGATTAAATATCTTAAAGAATTTACTATTCTCAGATTTGAAAGTTTGTAATAATACTGGCAATTGCTCTATTAACAGACTTTTTATATCGACCGCGTCATTCAGATTTTTTTCTTTATTAAAATATTGGTCGAAATAACTGTATATATTTTCAAACTCCGTCATTAGCTTCCCCTTTTCAATCCTTTTGATTATTGTGAGGTAATTGTCTCTTGAGGTATATTGATGGCCGGTTTCTTTCATATGGTTACTCATTGCAGAATATATATTGTGCTTTAAAGAGTTAAAGTGTTCCATGTATCTAGTAAGGAAGCTGGGGCCAGTTTGGCCAACATATGAAAATTTACACTGTGTGCATGATAGTCTGTATATTCTGGAGCCTTGAAATTTGTTATTGTTGGAGTTTACTATGTTATGATTAAAGAATAAGTTTTTATTGGTGTTGTGTGTTTTGAAGGCTATTTGCATATACCATTTTTTCAGTGGGTTTGTTATTTGATGAATCGTTGGACTGGTGTAAGTAAAAGTTGCGTAATTTTATTATTTAGTCTTTTCCGGTGTGAGATTTGTAGCTAATTTGAGTTTTACTTTATTGATGATTAGATTTACCATCTCTAGTTTGTATCCATTGACTAGTGCTAGTTCTTTTATAAAATTTAGTTCCTTCATTAAATTCGCGGGTGATAAGGGTATTTTGCGAGCTCCGTAGACCATACTAAAAAAGGTTGCCTGTTTGTGGAATTTCGGGTAGAGTGAATCATTTCTTATTGTTATTGAAGTGTGTGTCGGCTTTCTGAATATTTGAAAATCGAATTTAGAATTTAAGCGTGTTACAGTAACGTCCAGGAAATTTAATGAATTGTCTTTTTTGCCTTCTTTAGTCAATTTTATGTAACTGTCAAAATTATTTTAAAAATGTAAGATTTTTTTGCTGTTATTTTTCCAGTCATCAATATACCTCAATAGACAAAGACCTCTCAATAATCAAAAGGATTGAAAAGGGAAGCTAATGACGGAGTTTGAAAATATATACATTTATTTGGACCAATATTTTAATAAAGAAAAAAATCTGAACGACGCGGTTGATACAAAAAGTCTGTTAATAGAGCAATTGCCAATATTATTACAAACTTTCAAATCTGAGAATAGTAAATTCTGTAAGATATTTAATCTGAAAACTCCCACCACAGAAACTACTTCGACAAGGCATAAAGATTTTCCTCCATACAACACGCCAAGGTCCAACGCCCCGCCTACCGTCTCCTCCCCTACCCCAAACTTGACAACAGATAAGGACGCCGCACCACATGATACGCCAATGTCTAACGCCCTGCCTGATATTTCTTCCCCTAAATCCCCTACCTGCCCTTCACAACAGCTTTTCCATACTATAACACAAGGAGTAGAACCACAACAGATAACAGTCACCACAATGTAACAAATTCCACAAGGGTTTGTAGTAGCAGTCAAAGGGATAAGTGAATACATACCTTCAGATCACTGTAAAAGCACAATAACACACAACATTATTCATGTAAATTTACTTTGTTACAGATGCACCATCATTCAAATATCATGAAAGAAACAAACCAACTACTCAAGACTTTGGATTGACATCTCTTTTGACTAAAAAACTCATAAATACAAACTACTACCAACGGAAAATCTGATCGTAAAAACAAGTCTAGTTTGATGAATCTACCTAATTCAACATTTTACTAATAAATTACAGCAGCAAGCCTCAAAATTAAAACGTGAAGCTGAATTCCAACGTATCCAAGATTTTAATCTTCAGACACCAGTAAGTTTTAACAATAATTACAACTCAAATTTTAACATAGCAGTCAAATTACAATTGTTTTAATAAACTAGAACTTTGAGAAAACAATTTTAGCCAAATTTTCAACATTTGAAGATACTGTGTTTTGGACGTCAATGTCTTTAGAATTAACGGTTATTCCAATTTTAGTATAGTCGTTCACATTGTTAAACTATTAATGTGTTTATAAATTCCTATGTTTATATATTCTATTACTTAATTTTGGAATTATAATTAAGCACAAATTTGACAAAGCAAATTGAAATGACATGAGATGATTATATAGGCTGAGGATGCTTGAAATTCAAGCGAAACATGTCCCTATAAAATAGTGTTGTAGCATTATGATCTAACAAAATAAAACCAATTGTATTGAAAAGGTGGAATAAAAAAATCCCAATACTGTAAGCATATTATAGCAAATTTCAATACGGGTCTAATCATGAGATTAGTTACATGCAACAGTTTATTACGGCCACTGTTATTTCGATTTGGGCAACAAGAGTTCGTTTAAAATCTTTTCATAATTCCAATTGGGAATTAATTTCCACCCTGTTTGAAAAATATCCTCAGTATTTTTTAAAATTTTGTGAAATTTAATTTTTTATTTTACATTTCACATAAAGTAGCTATGTATGACTATGTTATTGTAATATTTTACTCATTCAGCTAGGCTTTTTTCTTAATGATTATAGTAATATTAATTCTAAAATATCGCAATTGGCTGTGAATCGCCTTGTCTTATCAGGTGCAACTTCCTATTATTGGGTTGTGCTGTTGCTCATCTTTTGTTTTTATTACTGTATCTCTAGGTGATGTCACGTCCTATAGTTCGGTTGGATCCATTTTGTGAAGAGGCATGGCTTCTATCTTGTTTTCTGTGGTTCAAAGATAATCCCTGTAGTTGTAGGATTTTTCTTTTACTGCAGTTTTGATTTATTGTGTTTAGTGATTTGGTCTTTTGTTTTGTAAATTGTGATTAGGGTTCATACTGTATTTTCTTATTGTGATTTTTCTTAAACTTTGCATGTATGACACCTATTTTGAAGAAGGATGATTCATTATCTCCGTTTGATGTTACCTTCTCATGAGAAATAATTCTGAAGTAACATTTCAATATTTTTCCTAATTGTTCTGACTGTATATAATTCAATTCCACTTTTTTAAAAAATTTAATTTGAATGTTTTTGTATGTTACCTGTAATTTATTTTAACTGTTAATTACCTTATATTATTCTTACTATTTCCCTAGTTTTTTTCATTTTAAATTTATTAACTAATTAAATATTCATTCAAATATTAGTTGGTTGTGATCTTTGAGCATCCTGTATCTACCTCCTCTTTTATTTTCGTGCTTTTGGGAATTTAATGGGCTATGTTTCCACGTAACTGTTCATGTGTTGCTGCTTGCTGTGATTAGTTAACTATTTTCTCCATGACTGCTTAGCAAGTATCTCTCTCCTTGTCCAAATATAACTGTGTTAAACATTTCGTCAGCATACATGTGGAAGGATGAACTAGTGGCTGCCTATTGTCCTGTTTTAGGTGTGTTGGAGGTTATACCATTGAATAAGACAGGGCTGACCGTGTCACCTTGCAATACAACATTCGTTTGAGTAATCTCTGATGGTGATGAGATTGAATAATTAATTATAGATTTTTTATATGCCAGAATGCTTCTCACTATTATCACCAGCAGTTGTGATTATCCAAGGGATTGAAGTTTCTTTAGAAATAGCCCCCTCGTGAGTAAATCAAAAGCCTGTGTGTACTGAACGAGGATGCAGTATAGGCCTCGTGCGAATGAAGAAGTGTGGTATTCGGGGTGCCCATAGTGGCGAGGAAAGGTCAACCACCGGGCGAGTTGGCCGTGCGCGTAGAGGCGTGCGGCTGTGAGCTTGCATCCGGGAGATAGTAGGTTCGAATCCCACTATCGGCAGCCCTGAAGATGGTTTTCCGTGGTTTCCCATTTTCACACCAGGCAAATGCTGGGGCTGTACCTTAATTAAGGCCACGGCCACTTCCTTCCAACTCCTAGGCCTTTCCTATCCCAATGTCGCCATAAGACCCATCTGTGTCGGTGCGACGTAAAGCCCCTAGCAAAAAAAAAAAAAAAGTCAACCTAGACAGGAGAGTAGGACCTCAAGAAGATGTCAACTTTCTATAAGACCTGGAGATTGATCCCCAGCACAACAAGAATTGAAGTCTCTTGTTTCCATCTAGTGAATCGTGCTGCAAACTACAAACCAAGAGTTCTGCTCAATGGACGAAAGCTGAGGTACAATCCTTTCCCAAAATATCATGGAGTCACTTTAGATAGAACCCTGAACTTCAAAGAGCACATCACTAAGCTTTCTCATAAATTCGCCGCAAGAAGCAACATACTGCATAAGCTCTGTGGTACTTCCTGGGGAGCTTCTGCTAATTGTCTACGTTTA
Source organism: Anabrus simplex (assembly GCF_040414725.1). Taxonomy (NCBI): domain Eukaryota; kingdom Metazoa; phylum Arthropoda; class Insecta; order Orthoptera; family Tettigoniidae; genus Anabrus; species Anabrus simplex. The sequence goes on along the minus strand of NC_090266.1, from coordinate 1,123,621,152 downwards.
ACTGGCATCAGCCTTGTCTACTCAGCTGCTGAGAACTGTGCTCCTGTCTGGTTGGAAAGTGTACATGTGAAGAAGGTAGACACAAAATTTAATGATACAATGCATTGCATTACTGGTACCATCAAATCAACTCCATGCCACTGGTTACCTGTGCTGAGTCACATCCCTCCACCTCACTTAAGGCGGAAGCAAGCTCTACTAAGGGAAGCTAAGAAAATCTTTGCATCACCCTCTTTGCCACTGCACCAAGAATTCTGTCATCTGTCACTGCAGCGCCTGCAATCAAGAAGACCAGCAAGTGTCACTGCAGGGCAACTCATTGCAGATGGATGTGACCTAAATGAAAGCTGGAAGCATGAGTGGTCACCAAAAACATTGGGAACAAGTGTCCACCATCTTGATCCCATAAAGAAGCCAAACGGTTTTGACCTAGCGAGGAACCTCTGGTGCCGTATCAACAAGTTAAGGACTGGACATGGTTGTTGCAATTATTTCAGGTACAAGTGGGGTTGGATCAGTTCACCAATGTGTGATTGTAGCCTGGAACAACAGACGATTGAGCACCTGGTCCAACGCAGTCCTCTTCATTCGTACCCTGGCACTCCTGACAATTTGTTCGCTCTCACAACCTGTTTAACTGAATGGCTGAGAAGGATGGACTTTAAAGTTTGATTTTGCCTTGTATATATATTGTATAAAATCACCATACGATTAAATAAATAAATGTCACGTACGTTGGTCAAACAGGTAGGAGCTTTCGAAGTAGTGCCGGGCTGAGTGGCTCAGACGGTTAAGGCGCTGGCCTTCTAACCCCAACTTGGCAGGTTCGATCCTGGCTCAGTCCGGTGGTATTTGAAGGTGCTCAAATACGACAGCCCCATGTCGGTAGATTTACTGGCATGTAAAAGAACTCCTGTGGGACTAAATTCCGGCACCTCGGCGTCTCCGAAGACCTTAAAAAGTAGTTAGTGGGATGTAAAACAAATAACATTATTATTATTCAAAGTACGTATCAGGAACACGTTAATGCTGAGACAGGAAGTATTCACCCAGTAAAATATATATATATATCTTTTTCTTTCCAGACCGTGTCTCTTGAATTTTATCAGATTGAAAGCTTCAGTATTCTTCAGTGGATGAATAAAGAAATGATAAGGTCCTATCCTCCCATTTCCAAGCCCAAAGCTTAACTTCTACCTCATTCAGTACACTGAAGCTACATCAAACCTCAAGCAAGGTTAATTAAAAGATAATGCTCTGAATCAAATTTTAACAGGTAAAAGATTTTTTCTAAGAAAGTGGTGGCCAGTATTATAGATAAACAGTGTGTATTGATTTCAGTGTATTTTTTAAACATTCTAGAAAGGACATGGGTTCATCAATTCTAAATTATTGGACAGTAATAATTCTGAATTTTAATTAGATAAAATAATTTTTGAGATGCTATGGCTGAAGAGGTCTTAAATAAAAGATGAAATATATACCAAAGAATGCATAAAATTTTTTTTTTTTTTTGCTAGTTGCTTTATGTCGCACCAACACAGATAGGTCTTATGGCGACAGTAGGATAGGAAAGGCCTAGGAGTTGGAAGGAAGCGGCCGTAGCCTTAATTAAGGTACGGATGCAAGCTCACAGTCGCGCGCCCCTAACTGCAGGGCCAACTTGCCCGGTCATAAAATATTTAAATATTGAGCCTGTTCTCACTTGTAAGGTGTAAAGTTAAGTGTATTGACTGGGTAGATCATTAAACTAAATATTAGTTCTTAATTAAACTGTATCAATACAGACCTTGAAGTCTGTGAATTGCAAAAATGTTTTCTTCATTTTTTGTTTGATTGGTTAGGTGTATTGCTTTTCTCTTTTGATTTCTACAATTTCCGGTCTGCATACTTCACAAAGCCATGAAAGCTTACATTTACTGCATTTCATAATATCAAACTCACCATTTGTAAGTCTCGTGCAGTTTTTATGGAACTATGTCTCGCATGGACCTTCACACTGTATTGCCATCCAGTTTGCACTGAATACTTCTGTGCAAGTTCCACATCTCCTCTCTCGAGACATGATCTTCATTAGTGTCATGTTCTTTAGGTGCCCATGACTGCATTAGGGTTTATAAAACATAAATCTCCCACACATAGTTTTGACCGATTATGTATGTCATCACTTCCAGTCTAAGATAGTCATTAGTGCTGTACTGCTTCAACAAAATCTTGTTGACAATCTAAAATTTGGAACACAGGTGTAATAATTATTTGAAAGTCTTGATTTACAATTTGATTCCTTCACTTACCTGAATTCTATATTATACCGCAGCCTTGAGAGTTCTATTATAAGTGTTTATAAATGACACTTTTCATTCATTCTGTCAATTTCTACCTTTCATCTTACACACTACTGGCACACCATTATATCTATAAGGGCTAAATTGAGTCCGGTGCTTTGGGGTTTATCTGAGGCGACTTCTCATACAAAACTAACTTTGGTGACTTCAATCATATAGATGAAATGCAAAAGCAAATTCACATGCAGAATCCCACGTAAGTGGCAAATCAAGCACATCAAAGTGTGCACATCACTATGTGTCTCTGTATAGGTGTTTGCAAGTTTGAAGCAGGAGTGAATGTGTTAATACGCTGTTTGTAATATCCAGACATCTCAACAATCACAACACAGTGGCTCCAGCTGCAAGTTACGAAGAATGTCACAAGGAAAAATCAACACAACATGGGAAATGTAGCTGCATTACAAGAAGATGGAGAGTATTCATCATCACAGCATATGCCTATTATCATTAACCTAAGAGAGAACTTTTCAAGTTGCCTACCGAAACAACTACGCAATATTTACTTGACATATACCCGGCTCCATGGCTAAATGGTTAGCACGCTTGCTTTGGTCACAGGGGTCCCTGGTTTCATTCCCGGCAGAGTCGGGAATTTTAATCACAATTGGCTTGGGCAGTGAAGCATTTCGACTACTCTTCAAGTTTGGCTCAATGGCTAAAAGGTTAGTGAGCTGGCCTTTGGTCCAAGGGGTTCAGGGTGTGTGTGTCGTCTTCAGCATTAAAACTCATCATCTTGATGATTGTTGTTTTAAGGGGCTTACCATCGAAAGTCATCGGCCCCTAATGGAACGAGATGGATGACATGATATATGAAGTTAAAATTTTAAAATGTATCCACAACCTAGAGTTAAAAAAATGGTGATGAAGAAAATGGAGTATGCGATTAAAACAATCAGTGGATCTAATTCACAATGCCTTATTTTCTAATAAAATAAGAGAAAATACTGGAGACAAAGGAATAAGGCATTGCCTGGTAGTACAGATATATACGAGTATATATGCAGTAAAACCTCGTTAATTCGAAGTCGTTGGGACTCAAAAATCGGACTTCGAATTACGTGATTTCGAATTAACCGCCGATTCGCAATTCAGAAGTACCAACCCTTGCCGCGTTACAAAATATTCCAATGCCCGTTACTGTACGAGTTAACCTTGATTCACAGTTCAACCTTTCAAATGCCGTAGGGAAAAACAATCCTAAATGTATCTAACAAGGTGCATTTATTGAAATAATGCTCTTGGATAACGCCATATACTGTCAAACGTAACCTGACACCCGGGAAAAATAAAACACGATTCAAAGACAAGCAGTACGGTAATCTACTGTATATATGCACGACGCAATTTAAGCAAATATGTTATAACCTACTTGATTTAAGTGCAGTATAAAGCACTTGCACAGGGGAGCCAACAAGGCTGTCCAAATTGGAAACACATTACGCCAACAAAACAAACTTTAAAAACCCAGACATATATGGGAAACACATGGCACCAACAAAACAAACGGTAAAATTTTACTTCTCGCAGCCCAACGTTTATAACATTATAGGGAAGTGAAAATAATGTAAATCTTACTTGGAATTCCTTTCAGAGGAGAGATGTGTTCATTGCCATGTCTAGGAACCCACCAGCCCGCCCCGAAAAATACATTTACTTTTATAACCTAATAAAGAGCAGTAGCCGCCATCGTCCATGGCTCAAGTAGTTTCTTGCATTCTCATTGGTCATGGTGAACGGAATGTGACGTCATTGCCATCAATGCTGATAAATACATTGCGTTGCATCTCCCTCTGGCGTCACGTGATCACAGCTGATCATCATGGCGGGATCCCGCTCTTCTGAAGTAGTCTCCGCATGGTCTATGGCGATGTATTCGGAGAAAGTCATACCGACATCGGACTTTTGCCGTAACTTCTCCCATTCATCTTCATTATCGTCGTCGTCTTCTTCTGCTCCTTTTTCTACTTCATTCAACGAACCAAAACCACACTTGACGAAGCAGTTCTTGATGGTCGATGAAAAACAGAGTCCCAGGCAACTGTCACACTCCGCATTGCATCAATTACGTTCCACTTGCGTATTTCTCCCGCCGGAATATTTCTAGCAACTTCCCGGAGAAAGTAACGCACCAGTCGCTTTCTGTAGGCACGTTTCACAGATGAAATTATGCCTTGGTCTAGGGGCTGCAAGTAGCTCGTAGTGTTGGCCGGCAGAAAAAGAAGACGCACATGTTTTAAAATTAGATTATGTTTGTGTGCAGCGCACTGATCCAACAACAGAAGTATTTTCCTGTCCTGGCATGCCATTTTGCGCTCAAGGCATACCAGCCACTCCTCAAAAATTTTGCCTGTCATCCAGGAATTCTTAGACGACATATATTTGCACGGAAAGTGCCTGATGCCTTTAAAACATCGCGGTTTCTCGCACTTGCCTATGACGAGGGGAGGAAGTCTCTCGCTTCCGTCCGCATTGCAACACAGAAGGACTGTGACCCTATCTTTGTAAGATTTCCCGCCATGACACTTCCCTGCCTTAAAACCATAAGTTCGTTTGGGCTCAGCATTAAAAAACAATGCAGTCTCATCGGCATTGAAGATATTGTTCGGTGCATACGAATTGATTATGTGAGCCACCTTTTCTCGCCAACTGTCTGCATCACTAGTGTTCACTGATTCGGCTTCTCCGCACAATGCCTGCCACGTGATATTGTGCCGTTCCTTAAAACGCTGAATCCACCCGTTCGAACACTGAAATTCAAGACCCATCTTCAGCGCCAGTTCATTCGCTTTCCCCTTAATAATCTCGCCATCTACTGGGATATTGTTTGCCCGAACATGCCGAAACCACTCGATCAATTGTACTTCCAAATCGGAGTGTTTAGCTCCTCGAATGCGCATTCGCTTTGCTGTATTTACACCCTGCATTTCCTGAGCTTCTATGCTCTCACGATTTTTTAAAAACGTTGAAAGTGTGGACACAGGAATTCCAAATTCTTTAGCTATTTCAGTTTTTGTCCTTTGTCGACCTCCCTTATAATTTTCACTTTCTCGCTGAGTGTCTTTGAAGAATACTGACGCTTAGCCATCGCAACACAAAAAAAGGAACACACGTGCCCTAAACTAAAATATCGTAACAATAAACTAAAACACAGTATTAATAAAATATAACAACTTCGAAGTTTATAACTGCACACTAAAACTTTTAATAAAATGAGTAACTAGAAGAATACAAAAGAACTATGATTTCACTAGAAATTGGCAACTCTGAAGCACGCTGTAGACACACCAAACTCAAAGTGAAAGTGCGGAAAGATACACGTTCCGGAAGACGCGTTCTATCGTGACGCGGAGAATTTTTAATTCAAATTACGCCGTAAAGTATTATTTTTAACAAATTGAAGGACAATTTCGAATTAAAAGTCTGAATTTCAATACTGGGACCGACGTTGTTCTTCGAATTACGAATTATCCATATTTCGAATTAAACAATTTAAATAACACGAAAAGCCGTACCTCGTGTTTCGGGGAACGAGAGATTCTTCGAATTACGCGGCATTTTGAATTAACCGATTTCGAATTATCGAGGTTCTACTGTATATATATTATACCCGTAACACGGTTCTCAATCAAAGTCCCGATGTATGCGGAGTTATGCTACCCGCCAAACACGCTCCCCTGCAACCATATCAGCTGCGAGCAGCGGGGAAGTGAAACGTCACGGCTGAGTAACATGACCAAAGTTGTGTTACGTCGGATGGAATGTTCCATTTTTTTCCATCGTTAAATTCTTTCATATGGATTAATGATATGAAAAAACGAACAACATCACTGCGTAGCCTAATTTTTTATAGTCATAATCCCCAAGTTTCATGGAGATCCGTTAAAATGTATGAAAGATATTAGCAATTACAGTTCCCAGGGAATACTGAATAAATAGCAAGCATTTCGCTTGTCAGATCAGTCTACCTTGTGCCACATCGAGGCCGGTCGGTCGGCTGTTGGTCATGCTGTTGCCGTGACGTTAGTCGCCAGTTCGACTCTCCGATGGAAGTCCAAGTTCGTGTTCTATTGAACTCTGATTCTACAGGCGCATCTAGAAGACTTAGAAATATTATAGTATCGTTTACGTGTGGTAATAAAAGTTGTGTATGAATTGAGACGTGAACAGTTAAGGTGTTTAACTATTTACAGGAACAGTGTGATTCGAACTAATACGATACTACGTTACCAAGTGCTCAGACGTAATTATAATTAAATTACAAGAGATGATAGAATTTGAATGACAGTGTTTAAACTTCACAAAGTGATTTAACATTGAGTGAGACAACTTTGTCGTTCATGAAACTTCAAACTGTGCATAATCTTACATTTAACTCTAACAAGTGATAAACCTGTGCTAATAGCGGGATGTTATTCAGTATTTCAAACTGTACAGGTGATTGAATTTTTTGACAGTGTTACTCTACCAAGGTGTTAGAACATTTCGACAAACTATGCGTTTATGTTACAAGCTGCTGACACAAGTAGTTGAATTTAACAGTGTTATTGAACTTAGGATTTATTTTCCAAGTGACCACATTCACGATAGAACATAGCCTTAGAATTGTGGTTAAATAAGCTGGTGCAGTTAACATTTCTTGTGTCGAACCCAGGACGGTTCTTGGAAAGACAGTGTTTTCTTTATTTAATCGTGAACGGGACTAGATTCATCTCGGACCAAATTCCTTGGTTTCGTTTATTTTCAAACTTGAACTGTGTAAAGTTTGGAAGTGGGATATTTATTTTTACGTCACTATTCAGCCGAAATTCTCATATTTAATTTGATGAAGTGACTTATTATCTTCTGTGGCTGATACATAACGGATGTGATTTTGAGTTCAATTCAAGCCATCGGCAATGACTGTGTTTATTTGTGAATCCCACCGTGAAGTCAGTTGAGTGCAAACTATTTTCTCCTTTGTGCAGACCAGTTACTTAGGATCTATTTCATGCTCAGTGCCACGACTACAGTTGCTCCTAGACCATCCAGACCTCTGAGATATTCGAGATCTTCCAGATCGACTGGGAAGATGGTGGCATCCTAAGCAGACATTGTGACCCGCAATGCATCAAGGCCAATTCCACCCCAAGGAGAAGTACTCATTATAACTGCTGCACTGAGGTGATGTTGGAATCTGACTTTATTTTCATGAATAAACTTTTTTTTTAAACAATCAGTGTTCCACTATACTTATCTGACTTCCCTCTCCTCTGTAACCATTCAGATAGTGACCGATCACCACCTGGGCCGAGTCTTATGTTCGAGCTAGCCATCAAAATAAACTTTTACGATTACAATATATATATATATATATATCTACATAATTTACGTTAGACATTAAAATACGCAACACAAACTACAATGAAGTAGTAGGATAAAAGTGCAATTGATACCAATACACTAGCACAAAGGACATCATTACACATTCATCATCTTCACAGACGTGCAGGTCACCTACAAGGCGTCAACCTGAAAGATCTGCACCACGTCTCTCCAGAGGTGACATGCCATTATTATAATCATTATTACTACCCTTCATAAAAAGCTTGTGTATCAAGAAGTATACTGCCAGTCAAGTTTATTTAGTTATAAATAAGATATGTGTTAACATACCTTCACTACTGGTGATTTCCTTCTCTAATGACAATTTGCCTTGCGCAACTCTGTTAATTCCTTCTTCAACCGTCCCTGCACTCAGCAGCTTTAATACTGTCACATTCCTGCAACAGAAGAGAAAAAAAAAAGTGAACAGAATTCGAGTTAGATCAAAACATTAAATCCAGTCACTGTATTCTAGATTGTGCACTTAATGCTATTCTGGCAGCAATCCTCTCTGTGAAGTGCCTTTATGATCCCTAATCTGAATTGTCTTCTACCTCAACTTCTTACTAAGTAATAACATAATTATTTAAAAATATATCCAACATCATCTGGATCAAGAAAACTCTCATAACAGCCAGAAAATGTTCAGTAGCATCATCCATTTGCATTATGTGAACCCACTGCCTATGCAGGAACATACATGTAGTTTTGTCTGTTAATTCCTAACATAACTGGTAGTTCTTTACCATGTTCAATGCACTGTTTGACTGTAAAGTAACTTTTCACACTTGGAGTATTTGATTTTATCATCGATGCTATTCAAAACTAGTCAGCCCCGCAGTCAAGGGATAACGAGCCTTCCTCTAACCCAGAGGACCCAAGTTCAATTCTCACCAGGTCAGGGATTTTTACATGGATCTGAGGACTAGTTCAAGGGCCACTCAGCCTACACAAGAACAACTGAGGAGCTATCTGACAGTGAGATAGTGGCTCTGGTCTAGAAAGAAAAAAATAACGGCTGAGAGGATTTGTTGCGATGACAATATGTCACTTCGCAATCTGCAGGCCTTTGGACTAAACAGTGGTCTCTTGGTAGGCCAATACCCATCAGGGCTGATAGATAGATAGATAGATAGATAGATAGATAGACAGATAATGCCTAGCTCTGACCTGCTTCTAGCCACACTACTGCGCATGTTATAATTATGTTTCCTCTCGCCTGGCGGAACTTGGCTGAGGGCGGGAGGAGGAGAAGCGCTGTTAGTAGGGGAAGGGGAAACTGCTCCACCTATACGTAGAATGGAAGGAGGGGGTGTTTTGCTTTTTGGAGGTAAAATACAACTCTAAGAGGTTTTGGCTGGGGGGGGTGACAACTTATGACAAAATTATTCATCCCTCCGAATGATTTGACATATGAATTTGAAATTTTACAATAACTTTGGATGTTATAGGTGTCAAATATGATATAATTCAAAATATTTCACGTATAAGGATTGGGATCACGTGGAAGTTGTCGAAGTTGTAAAACATAGTCTCCACAACAGCCAAGGTACTCGACCAAATTTCAGACTCCTTTTCTTTACTGTAAAAAAAAAAAAAGTGATTTATATAACTCAAGGGTTTAACTGAAATAATCTTGAACTTGATACACAAATGGAGGAACAGTTTTTGGGACTGTATACCATTAATGGTACCTACATATTCTTGCAGACGCTGAATGTATAATATTAAAAAATTTAAGCCTCTCAAATTACTAATCACTTTCCACAAACTTAATATGTATAATAGGCCTAAATGATAATGGAGGTTTCATCTCGATTTTTATCAGAGATCAGTGCCGCCCTTTATATACACTAAATTCTATGTCTTAGATTTTAAATAAGAAGTGGCCTTCAAACAATACATCCCTAAGGGGTTTTGACTGGAGGATGAGGAATGATGACAAAAATATTCACTTCTATGAAACCGTTTGAATTAAGAAGTTTCATTTCATCATCATTTCCCCTTATCCAGCTCCTGCTGGGTCAGGTTATTTATGGCACTTCTCCAACTTCCTCTTTCCTTCTACCATTCCTCTTCCATGATCTTGTCCCAGTGCAAATTTCTTTTCCATATGACACTCTTCACTGATTCAATCCACCTTGTTCTAGGCCTTCCTCTTGCTTTCTTGCCTCGCACTTTGCCTCCAGCATGTCTTGGAATTCTATTCTCCTCCACCCTCTTTACATGTCCTAACCACCTTAGCTTATTCTTTTCAATTCTCTCATTTAGCTTTCCCAACATCTTCATTTCTCACTCTCTCTTTCCTTGTCTTTCCTATCAAACTTCTTAGGAAATTCATCTCACTGGCTTGAATTCTACTCTCTTGCCTGCTAGTCGAAGTCCAGGTCTCAGCTGCATAAGTCAGTATTGTACCAGGAAAAGTTGTTGGGATAAGGAGCATGAGAGGGGTCTCAGGTAAAGACCAATTCTTAGGAGTCGGTACAAAGAAAGGAGTTTGCAGAGCGAAATAATAGATTTTATTTTGTTAAATGAAAATTTATTCAAATGTCTAAGCACACTAATAACTTTCTTATTACCTCACATTCAAAACTGGGAAATGACTTGGAAATATATTTTTTTCATATATAGTCAACCAACTCGTTGGCTGAATGGTCAGCGTTCAGAGGGTCCCGGGTTCGATTCCCGGCTGGGTCGGGGATTTTAATCGCTTCTGATTAATTCTTCTGGCTCGGGGACTGGGTGTATGTGTCCATCCCAACACTCTCCTCTTCATATTCACACAACACACTACACTACCAACCACCACAGAAACACGCAATAGTGATTACATCCCTTCATATAGGGTTAGCGTCAGGAAGGGCATCCGGCCGTAAAACAGGGCCAAATCCACATGTGCGACACAGATCGCACCCGCGACCCCACAGGTGTGGGAAAAGCGGTAGGAAAAGAAGAAGATAGTCAACCAAAATTGAAATTCAGAAAATTCTTTGCTATAAATGAAGTTGAAAAATAAACTTATTTCTTCATGAAATTCATAAGTTAAATGTAGTTTCATAAGTCTTTAGAATGTTCTGGAATAAACACTTGTTTTCATAAATCACTCTCATATGAAACCTAAAGTCTTTCTAACTCTATGCCTAAATTCTTTTTCTAAGTTCTACTCTTCACAGTAATATTTGAAGAATTGGAAACCGAATTATTTTTAAGCACCTAATGTCTGTTTAAATTATTAAATTAATTATCACTCAAAAATGAATCTTCACTTGTAATGAGATAGACACTCGTAGTTAACGTATCACTTTAAAAGGATGCTTTGAAAATAATAAAGTGCCTCTTCAGTAAGTCAGTAAATGTCTAGTGCAATAGTTTTTAAAGTAATCAGTTGCTTTTACCAGTTTAAAATGTTAAATGCACTCATATCACCTGAGAGTTTTTAGTAGGCTGGAACTGGTGAATGCGGTTCCACGAGCAGCAACTGGAACTCCATCGATGTTGTCAGCACCACGTCGAACCACGTACCATCTCCTATGGCGTACCATGTTCCATTTCCCTTGCTGTACCACGTATTACATCCCTCGTCGAACCACGTACCATCTCCAACGTCGTACCACGTACTATGTCCCATGTCGAGTCGGGTGTTAAGTTGACATGAGGATTAACACCCGGTCAAGATTTCTGGTGTCGTATAATGTTGTAGACACACAAGAAAGTTCAACTGACAATTGATGGTGAGTGTTAGAAAGTAGCACTGTCTGGTTAGTTGAATATTCGCAAGTCAATGATAAGCAACATTCATAATTGCACTTAGAATCACAGTCTATCACGTGAACTTTGAATCACAGTCCGTCATATAACTTCAAAGTAATGATCACTATTAGAAATAACTATGGCTTTTAAATGAATTAAAGCAGCCCTGAAGATGGTTTTTCGAGGTTTCCCATTTTCACACAAGGCAAATGCTGGGGCTGTACCTTAATTAAGGCCACGGCCGTTTCCTTCCCATTCCTAGACCTTTCCTATCTCATCGTTGCCATAAGACCTATCTGTGTCGGTGCGACGTAAAACAAAAAGTATTAAAGCACAGTCTGAAGCGTTTGTGATTTTGAAACACACATCACAGTTCGAAGTTCCCACAGTTTTTAAATAGTCACACTTCTTAAGAAAATTAGTTTTTGAAGACACAGTTCATATAATTCAAATATTTACACAAGAAAACAATGTTCTTTGGCATTCGGAACACGTTGTACCGGGTTCGAAACAAAACTTAAAGTTCCAGGCTTATTGGAATGTTGAGTGTTAAGTTCAGTTCATGTCCTACACACACAATGCGTTTAACTGTCTCTAGCTATCAGCAACACAAATCTTAAGAAAATTTTCAATTTTATTTAGCTTCACTAGAGTCACTATTTCATAAAAATGTCATAAAATGTCCTTAAGGTTTACTCAGTTATATGCTATCACTGTTCAAACACAAGTCATATTTGAGAAGATTGTCCCCACTAGACTACGATAATTACTGATTTCCTAATTCTCAAAAATATTCTAAGTTATGAGAAGTCACGGTTCAATGTCAAACACACACAGAAATTTTATCAAGTTCGGAGATGTCACCGATAATTATAGAGTTTGAATTAGCACACACAGTATATTTTCCAAGTCTGTTATACTGCCGAACTTATACAAGTTACTAATAATAATAGAGTTCCACTTGATACACGCCAGATTTTTAAAGTCCACAACACTGTAGAAATGTTATTGAGAATAACAAAGTTCAACTTAATACATGCCGGATTTTTACAAGTCCTTAACACAGCAGAAAATTTATAAGTATCGTCTTAGTAAATGCCAGATTTTGCTAAGTTTTTTAGCACTTCAGAAATCTTGCAACTTCGTGTAACGTGACATGGCGACAGTACCATCTGACATGGTCGAGTTGTGGATTGCAACTGCTTTTACTCCTTAAGGTGAGGCTCTTATATACTGGAAGCGTGACTGGCTCTCTGCTTCAAGCGAAAAAATGTGTTTCTTTTCCACCTTAATATCTCGGAAACCAGTAGGTGGATTTTCTTCAAATTTTGGCTACTTTACTTTTAAAATATGAGCTTCACGGTGGTGTACTTCATTATTTCGTAGCTAACAGCGTTTAGTAGACAACAAAATTGTTCCAGTAACTTCTAGACGTGAGTCGGCAACACGTGACGATTACATCATCCGGCTGGTTCTCTGCCTGTGACGTAGCGCTGTCTTTCTCACTCCCATAGCTAGCAGCTGAGTCTCGAATGTTCGCTTCACTCGCTGACTGCAAATGCTAGAGCTTTCAGTTCATAAATAAATCATGAATTAAAAATATAATGGGCCAGGCCATATGCATTCCTGGTACAGTATGGGTACATAGTATATTTTGTACGCTCTCTCTTTTGCCTTTCCTTAGTACTTCTTTGCTCCAACAAAGGTTTCTTACACTTTGGTAGAATGCATTGCCCTGCTGTACACTCCTGCTAATCTCCATATCCACCCTAGCATTTTGCATTAATTCACTTCCTGGGTATTTAAAGCAGTCCACAATTTCCAGACTCTGACTTCCAATTTCCACAGTGCCCTTTCCTTGCCTTTCCCCTCTCGACATCACCATAGTCTTGCCTTTATCTGTACTGATTTTCATGCCATACTTCTCAATTTTTTCGTTCAGTACATTTAGTTGTTGTTGCACTTCTTTGCTGTTCTTACCCCAGATCACATCATCTGCAAATAGCAGTATTTTCATGAAACATTTTATCTTTGGCTGATTTTCTCAAGGAAACCAGCTGACGTTTTAACACATGTTTTAAAGTGTTGTATAACATAAGAATAACCAGTTGAACTTTCTGTAAGTGTTTTAAAGTGTTCTCTTACATAACAAACATTATCAAGAAATGGTCATTGTGTGTGTATATATATGTTAAAAATAATATTATATACTGACGATGTCTTATGTATAGCTGAATGATGTTAGATTTTAAGATATGGGGAATATCGCTTTATGAGATAGAAATCGCTGATGAAGGGAGTTGGAGGCTCCCAAAACATGTACGAGTGAAATAATTGTACAAAATTAGAAACTGATAATATACTGACAGGGCGGACCAAACCATCACCCATAGTATATTATATGAACCTAGTCAATACGGACTAAGGATCAAAAATGGTCAAATTTGTCAAATCGGAGCTATACAATACAGAATAATCCTTTGGATGATGATGATGATTGTTGTTTAAAAGGGCCTAACAGCTACGTCATTGGCTTCTAATGGTATGAGGTGTATTGAAATGCAAATTAAAACTTCGAAATGTATCCACTGGCTAGAATCTAAAACGAATGGTGATGAGAAAATGATTGTGAAACAAAAAACAATCAGTGGATCCAATTCACAATGTCTTAATTACTGAGATGATGCTTGTTATCTAAAGGGGTCCAAAATCCAGGTCACCGGCCCTCACAACTGTACTAATCACTAGTAAAGCAGAACCATGGTGTTCCTCTATGTTGGTACTAATCACAGGTAACGTAGATTCATGGTGTTTCGGGTAAGGTAGTACTAATCACAAGTAATGTAGACCCATGGTATATCACACACAATAACACAACTTGCAGGTAACACAAACCCATGGTATTTTGCACATAAGGGCACCTTTCACAAGCAATGCAGACCCATGGTGCTCCTCACATATTGGGACTAATCACAGGTGCCGGTATTCCTGAGGTGTTCCTCACTTGGTGGTACTAATCATAGGCAATGCAGACCCACGGTGTATCACACATTATTGTAAAGCCCACAGGGAACACAAACCCAGGATGTTCCTCATACAATAATACTACTCTCAGGCAACGTAGACCAATGTTTTTCCTCACAAAGTGGTACTAACCATGGGCGCCAGTCAAACCCATGGCGTTACTCACATAGTGGTACTAACCACAGGCAACGTAGACCCAAGGTTTCTCATAAAGAGTAGTACCACTCATAAGTAACGCGCTCAAGTCTTTTAGCTCTTATTTGAGTAACCGTCAACAGCGGGTAACAGTAAATTACAAGGCCTCTAAGTGGAAAATGAAACTTAGTGGTGCCCCACAGGGCAGTAATTTAGGGCCCTTACTTTTCTGTATTTATATCTATGACATACCATATCTGTGATAGGAAACAACACACACCACCTCCATGCTGATGATCTTCAAATTTTTCAACACTGCAAAACTTCAGATTCAGATGAAACAATACAAGATATTAACAATGACCTCTGCTGACTCTACTATATATGTACAGCAAAATTCTCTTATACTAAACTCCACAAAATCTCAGGCAAACATAATTGGATCACGAAAATGACTGAGTTGCTCAAACTATGTCGCAATCCTGCCTACCCTACTGAATGGTAACATTATTCTCTACAGTAAAGTGGTTAAAAATCTCAGCCTAACTATATGAATGAAACACTTGATTGGTCTGATCACATGAAAGAAACCCATAAAGGGATTTTTGGAGCGCTTCACCCTCTTAAATGGCAGAGGGATATATTTCCACTTGAGCTAAAGGCCAAAGTAATACAGACACTGGTTCTCCCTATTCTTAATTATTGTCATGTTGTTTTAGTTGACATGACAAGAGAAGAAACCCTAAACTTCAACGAGCACTGAATTCCTCTCTGCGATTTATTTACAATATTGAGTATGATGTTCATATCACCCCATACTATCGGGCTCTCTCATGGCTGAAGCCTGATAAATGTCGGCAGCTACACGTTTTAACGATGGTGTTTAGAGTATTAGCTGAAAATCAGCCACTGTATATTTCTTCTATATGCACTTTTTTTTTATCATCATTTCACAATCTAAATATACAAGATCCTTTCTTTCTATTCCTGTGCACTGCACAAATAAAATTAATAGATCAATTGAGTGACCAGCACCAGATTATGGAATTCCCTGCCAGCTCAGGTCAGAGAAACTAGCTCTTTATCAAGATTTAAGATCACCTGCCGAGACTACCTGCTAAAGACAGCTGACTGACTGGTTGAAGTATGAACGTGTGCGTGCCTGAAGATTAGTCAGTTTTAAAGAGTTTTTAATATTAATTTAGTCAGTAATGTATTTAAATTCATTTTTAATTCTATTAATTTGTGTAGTTTTAACTATTTTAAGTATCTTAGCATTTTATTTAAGATTTTAATTAGTATGTGGTTAAGTGCAAGAGAGGGCCTCGAGCTCTAACTTTGCCACTGTAAAAGAAAGGCACTATCAATAAATAAATAAATAAATAAATAAATAAATAAATAAATAAATAAATAAATAAATAAATAAAGCTAGAATCAGTAGAAAAATCAGCCCTGTATATCAAGATTCAACCATGTATTTAAAATTTAGTTAAATTAAAACATGTGTGAAATTTGTAAAACGACCTGCTGAGCAAACATCTTTATTTAAACATGACTGCTACAGGTTAAGGTACAGCCTCAGCATTTCACTGGGGTGAAAATGGGAAATCTGGAGAAAATCACCTTCAGCGCTGCTGACAGTGGGGTTCGAACCCATTATCTCCCGAATGCAAGCTGACAGCTACGCGACCCAAACCGCACAGCCACTCACTCGGGAAGACCTAAGAACGTGATATTTCCTACAAAGAAACTAGATGTTTTAGTGTAAACCACTGATTTTGCTGGCTTCCAAATGATGAAAATATAAAGAGTAATTAGCTTATATGCTCAAAAGGAAGAGATGTTGTATATAGCTTTTGTTGCAAAATGTTCAATTCCAGTTGTGCCTCTGTCACAGGATGTGGATACAGAGACTGGCAAGGACTCTCGAAGGGTCTATCTAATCATGAACTGCCTCACGATCATATACTGTAGAACAAATGTGCAAATGGAAAGAGCTCTCTCAAAGAACTGAAGGCTCCACACTAATGGACCTGGTAATAACACAAGATCAAACTGAAAAGGAAGAAAAAGGATGGAGGTTAGTTTCAGAGAGATTGTTTTCTATTACTTTGTAACTGGAAAGAATCTTCCTCTAAGGGGCAATGAACAAGAATTGGGAAATCCAAGTAATGGGAACTTTCTTGGACTAGTTGAATTGCTGGCCAAATTTGATGCTGTATTAAATCAACATATTCAGTGATCAGCAAAACCTGAAAGACTGCTTAGTAAGGACATTCAAAATTAAATAATTACAATAATTTCTAGTGAAATTATCTCTATTATGAAAAATAATACAAGTAAGAACAAATATTATTCCTTAATTCTACATTGTATGGCAAACCTAAGTCACAAAGAACAACTCAGTGTGGTTTTAAGAATGGTGGATGCATTTTCTAGGCCAGTTACCAATGAAGAGCACTTTTTTGGATTTCATGAAGTTGCAGATACTACTGGAAAAGGTCTTGCTGAAATACAGCTTCAGATATTTAAAATCTTATCACTACTGCTGTTCATTCTTGTGATGGACACTTACATCAGACCTGCACAAGCCAATACCATGGACACTTCTCTATGCTGATGATGTCACCGGGCGAGTTGGCCGTGCGCATAGAGGCTCGCGGCTGTGAGCTTGCATCCGGGAGATAGTAGGTTCGAATCCCACTATCGGCAGTCTTGAAAATGGTTTTCCGTGGTTTCCCATTTTCACACCAGGCAAATGCTGGGGCTGTACCTTAATTAAGGCCATGGCCGCTTCCTTCCAACTCCTAGGCCTTTCCTATCCCATCGTCGCCATAAGACCTATCTGTGTCGGTGCGACGTAAAGCCCATTGAAAAAAAAAAAAAAAAAAAATTGCTGATGATGTCATGTTGGCTGCTGAGAATAAGTTTGACCTCCAGCGCCAAACAGAAGAGTGGAATAACCGACTAGCGCAATACGGCCTGCGCCTCAACAAAAAGAAAACAGAATACATGACATTAGATCCTCGAGAAATTGGAACCATCCATGTTGATGGTGAAGATCTACCACGAGTAGAGAAATTTAAATATCTTGGCTCCACAATCTGTGACGATGGCAGACTTACTGACGAGGTCAACACAAGGATACATGCTGCCTGGCTGAAGTGGCGAATGACAACGGGTGTCACCTGCGACTGTCGGATGAAGGACCATCTGAAATCTAAGATCTACCAGACTGTTATCCGTCCTGTTGCTCTCTATGGCAGTGAGTGTTGGCCTGCTACAAAGGAGGTAGAACATCAACTAAGCGTCATGGAGACAAAGATGCTTAGGTGGACAGCTGGCATCACTAGACTGGATCATATTTCAAACGACGATGTTAGGAAACGTTTTGGCATTGCACCGATCCAGAAGAACATGCAGGAAAACTGTCTGCCCTGGTTTGGGCATGTGCTGCGTGCAGAAGACAATATATTGGCAAGTCAGTGTATACATTGGAAGTAGCTGGAAAGAGGCCCAACAGATGAACAAGACAGCGATGGACCGATACAGTGCACAATGATCTGAAAGCTGTAAGACTACATCCAGACATGGCCCGGGACTGAATTAAATAGAGACGAATCCACACAGTGGACCCTGCCACCAGGCAGGACAAACGCTAAAGAAGAAGAAGATATCTAAAATTAGGATATCACTTACAGAGTGTCATGAACAATCATACGACAATGGAAAAAAAAGTGGAACACAAGCTCGTATCCTTCAAAAAAAAACAAAAGAGCTTGTTTTACCTTGCTGTGCCCATAGTATGAATCTGGTTGTTAGTGATGCAGTTAAATCTTCAGTAGTTGCACTAAATTTATTTAGTAGAGCACAAAGATTGTTCACTTTATTATCTGCATCTGTGAAGTGATGAGAAATTCTGACTTCTTATTTACACTTAACACCAAAGCTACTCTGAGAGAACAGATGGAAGGCTACGATTAACAGTGTTTAAGCTGTTAGGTGCGAGTTTAACAACATACGATGTGCTTTAGAAAAGGTGAAAGAAATTTCTAAAGCAGACCCCATGTGTTTCAGCAAGTCAGGCAATCTCCTAAAATAGTTCACATTATTCAAGTTTTCTTTGTGCCTTGTAATCTGCTACAATATCTTTAGTCATATCAATAAGTTAATAAACGAGTTCAACAGGAAGGCATGCAGATGGATAAAACAGCAAAACTGATAAATGCAATAATAGGTTTTATTGAAGGATTTTGAATATGTGGTTTTGAAAATACTTAAGAAGCAGAAGAACTGATTACATCTTTTTTTAAAAAATTTGTTTAATGTTGCAGTAACACATCAAAGGTTTCCGGCGACAGAGATTTTAGCTTTGGGAAGTGTTATTTAACATAAGGATTCCAGATATGTAAATGTGAAAAAGCAATGTTCTAATGAAAGAGAGATGAACCCATATTGGGAGGAGAAAATCGTCAATGAATGTCTTTGGGAGGATGATTTGAACAGCTAGGTCATTGCTCTGATGCGTTCAGTGTTATCTGTGACATTAAGTATTTGAAAATAAACAAGAAATAAACAAGATAGATCTGAATAATAGTTGTAAGAAGCTTGCAGATGCTCTTTAACAACTGAAACAAAAGTCAGAGTAAGTGCATCAAATCTTGCTAATGAATTAGGAGTGTTATCCCCCATGTTATCACAAATTGCAATCGTTGTCTAACAGTGCTTCAGAATATCTATAAAAACCTACAGAAGACATTTTTCCAAATGTGACAGCTGCATTGAGATTTTTAATTTTTTTTTTGGGGGGGGGGGGGGCATGCCTGTGCCTGTGTTAGTGGCATCTGCAGAATGGAGCATTTCTATGCTGAAGTTAATTAAAAGTTACTTGGGACCTTCTATGAGCAATGGACAACAAAGATGAAGTTGGAAATCAAGAAGACAAATGCGGAAAATATTCATTTATAGGGCGAGGAGTATTTAAAGGATTGGAATAATTTATCAAGGGAAATGTTCAATAAATTTCCAAGTTCTTTGCAAATATTTAAGAAAAGGCTGGGTAAACAACTGATATGAATCTGCCACCTGAGTGAAAACCCTAAATGCAGATCGCTGATGACTGATTGACTGATTGAAAGAGACTTTTCTGCAATAGATGTCGAAAGGAAGATTGCACATTCCTTATACAGAAGTTCGAGAAGGTGTATGGAGCTCAAAAATCAAGAAAAGTTAATATTTAAATGAGTGATTTCTTAAAATTCAAATAAATCAGAAACAAAAAGTTAATTTGATAGATTCATAGTGTCCACAGAAATGTTCTCTCAAGTTTCCCCAACCTTCCCTGACCTACTAAGAAAAATTTCCCTGACTCACGAAAACTGAGTGACAAGTTAATTCGCTGAACAGCACATTTTACAAGGAACCGAAAAAGGAAATTCCAGCCTCCATCATTCCCACAGCTAGCCTAATTCTCTCTCCACCTCCTTTTTCTCAATTATTTATGGAAAAACCATTACACTGATGGGCACTTTATATAAACAAATTGTTTAAAGGTAACATGTAGGCCTAACATATATCTTTATTTTATCATTTCTGAGGAACTAAAATACAACAAACTTATAGAGTAATTCAAATATGAAAATAAAATTATTTTACCACAGCAATCTAATACTATTTCATGTGGATTTAAAGCACTCTTGAGATCAAAAGCAATTAACTTGTGTTTCTAATGTAGGTGAATATAACGAATTCCAATCAGTCCAGGTCTATGTTCAAAACAGTTTTCAAATTTGAAGACAAATCAGTCATAGACACCATAGGTTTCTGACTTTGAAATCTTCTGAAGAAAGGTTCAACATCAGCCAAAATACTTCTAAAAGCACTTAATTTTGCCTTAAGTAGTGGATTCTTCAATTAAAAGTTTATTTTTATTTTTTCAGTGCACTCTTTCACAGATGTCAACTGATCATAATTGATCAACACAGCATCCATTTTCCAACCACCTTATTGCAGTGAACTTGTAAGGAAATGTGGTGCTTGTTGTTATGTCTGTATAGTTAGCACGTCGAGCAGGGCTATCTTTGAAAAGATTGTGCAGAGATCTGGAGAAATGAAAAAGATCCCAGTCAATTTTGGAGATCCCACTTTTCATGGCTCAATTCACTGTATGCAAACTGCATATGCCTATATCAAGAAAAGATTTGACCTTGGGGTTTAGCACTTGCAAATGATGTTCAAGCTTCTTAATAAAACTGAGGTTAACATTTGGCCCATCCATTGAGACTTGCAAAATATTGCTTAAAGTCCATGTATAAATCCATCTAACAAGTGATCCGCAGTTGCCCTGCCTAAAAATACACTATTCCAATACCTTGTTGCAACTTTTAGAAGATTTACATACCTAAACCTTAGACATAAGTCCATTTGTCCTCTTTGGACAAATTTGTCTAATGATTCATCAAAACAAACAACGTAGTCAGAGCACTGTTTAAGCCATTTTGCAAGCTTTCTTTAAAATATAGGGCTAATATATTATTTATAACATAGGAAGCCTTAGTCTTGCCCATAGTACAGTTTTGGGCAATTTTACTGTCTGGGAACATTGTTTTGAATGCTGCGGAGGTTTCATCACAAGAGTTGAGAAACATCTTTCCAGTGACAACCTGGAGAGCCCATATGGCTTCAGCCGATATAACATCATCTTTATTCACACTGAAAGTCTTTTCATTCGTTTGAGTTGTTCCTGGCAATGCCAATTCCTTTGTAGCTGTGGATGTAGTACTAACTCTTGGCTGTGTAGCTTCAAGTGGAGATGGAGTAGAGGTATTCTTTACAAAGAAAGACATTGTTGGCTGGGAAGACTTAGCTCTCATGTATTTTATATAAGTAGGTCCTTTAGCATGAGAAGTGACAGCTTGTTTACCCATATTGCTAAGTCTGACAACATACTTTACATTGCATCATTTACCAATATGTCCAACCAAACACTTGGTTTGGGAAACACCTTACTGTCCAGCCAAAGTTTATTAAATGTACACTGCTTGTTAGCCATTGTCATGAGTTTCAAGAAAGCATCCTAGAACTGAAATAAAAAAGAATAACATAAAAATGGTTGAAAGAAATGACACAAGGGCATGACAAAATTGTAGAACTGTTACGTACTTCTTTTGAAAAAATACCTGCAAAAAAAGAAAGGTTACGCTAAGTTACAACAGACTAGAGCCTAAAATTTTCCCCTCAAATCCATCAATGGGGAAGATTTCCCTGACTTTCCAGATTATTTGTCTATTTCCCTGACTTTCCCCAAATTACCAGAATGTGGACACTATGTAGGTTGCATAATTATTACGTGTAAAATTTGTTATGTAAACTGGTTACAAATTACTAACTGAGAATTGGCCAGTCTTCTGAGATTTGTTTAATAGGAATTATGTTTTCTAACATGTTTGTATTCTGTATGACTGTGAAAATCTACACCATAATGATGATAATTATAATTGCTAATGTACGAGGGCCATCTGGAAAGTAGAACCCGTTAGCGCCGCATGAAGCGCTGACGACTCGGGTAGCCGCTGGGCAAGGTCAGACCGCCTCAGTGGCTTGTCTGCCTGCTCTGTGCGAGGTTGCGTGATGCTAGCATAGCCTGTATTGTGTCTGTGATCGTTTAAAATGTTTAAACAAATTGAGAACCCCGCTAGTTGTGAAGTGAGGGCCGTGATTAAATTTCTTAAAGCATGAAACGTTCGACTTTGTAATATTCCAATATAAATGGTCCGTTATTGGACATAATAAATTTTCCAGCTAACTCATTCCTGGTTGCCAGCGTTTCGCCCCCGTGTGCTAGGTTGGTCTCGTCAGTTGGCACCTAGCACACCCACCAAGACGCGTGGCTAGTGCACACCGTGGAGGCTGGTTTATTATCCACTAGTTGGTCCTACTGATATTTCGTATTATGTTTTGGTTGACTGAGATCCGCGTAAGCCAGCTGATGTTTCTCTGAGTGTATAGTGTTTTCTGATAGTGTGTAGTTGCTCTTACTTCCCTCCTTTATTGTGTTTATTACTTGTTTTGTGTAACCACCATAGTAAAGGTAACATTGGTAGCAGAGACAAGCGCTGGGTTGCCGACGAAGAAAAGTGAACCGTGATCATACCTAACCTAAAAAAGTTGTGGTTCGTATATCGCTTGAAATCTTGTTTCTACCTGTCAGGATGGCTTGCGCTGTTCCTAATCCTTTCCATTTAAGAAAGGCAGAACTGATTTACGAGTTAAAAATTCGCAAAATTAATTCAACAGGCAATGTCAGAGATGACACTAACCTGTTGAAACAGTCCCTTGACCTACCTATAACCATACCCGAGTTAACTACAGACGAGTTGCGTGAGTCTTTGGCCATGATTAAAGATAGGTTACCTGAATTTAACGCCATTCTTGTATCCTTTAGTGCTTCTAAGCCCTCGCATGGCCAATTAGCGCGGGTTAAGGGGCAGTTATTACATTATTTAGACAGGATTAAGGATTTGTTGTCTATCGAATTGCCGGAAGTTGAGCGGCAGAAATGTCAAACCTTACTAGAACAATTTTCCAGAGTTTTCGAAAGAATCAGTGGTTTGCTTGAAGGCAATAAGTTAAATAACACGGTTTCTGAAATTCAAGTGTCCATTCCATCTGAAATGAGTGACAGTGTTAATTCTGGTGATGCATCCGTTGCTGCTCAAGTGTGCAGTCCGACACCTAGTGCTGGTGTTAGGCCTATTCAGGAGTCTGAGGTGAATGATGCTGACCTGGTATCTTCTGTTTCATTATCTGGAACTAGGACACCTGTAAGTCATTCTAATGATATGTCTCTTTTGCATGGTAGTGTCTGTACAAGTTTTCCTGTGGTTCCTTCTAATTCTGTTGTGGCTCAGTGTTTGCCCTCTATTATTAATCAACCCGGTTCTGATGCAATGGTGCAAAACCACCCCCCTGTCTTAGCGCCATCGGTATCAAGTTGCATAACCTCTACACAACCGGCTAATGCCCAAAGGGTCTCTCAGGTTAGTGAGAATCTTTCTCAAATGAGGTTATCTGCCCCCGTAACATTGCAGGATAACGTTAGTCCTAACCTATCCTGTACTCCGTCCTTTTCACAAGGGCACCCAAATCAAAGGCACGAGGCCTCACTAAACCCTCTGGACTATTCTAAGTCTTCCCTGCTTTCCCCCAGATTTTCTCCAATCTGCCTCACCCGTTGACCACTGTGTTTAAGGGTATCTCTAAATTTTCAGCTAACTCCGTTGATGAAGTTATTTCCTTCCTTCGCTTTCTAACCGAGTTCAAGGATCAGGCAATAGTGTATAATCTCAGTAACGACAACGTATTTAAAATTCTATACCTGCATGTCTCTGGAGCCCTTTCTGAGCATATTGTCAGGGCCATTTCGGAAAGATGGTCTATAGATCAGTTTCATGCCCATGTGCTTGAATATTTCATTCCTGCTCGTGCCCTGTCTGCATTAGTGCAGAAGCACTATTTCAGAGTACAACACCTCAACGAGTCATTATCTGAATATGTCCAAGACATTAAGTTCCAAGCTAAGATTTTCCGGCTCCACTATTCAGAGGCTCAGATGGTTGCCAACATAATTGAAGGTCTCGCCCCGAACTATAGATCATATCTGGCTCTTTCATCCCGACCAGCAACGTTCGCCTAGTTGGAAGCAATTACAGTGTCTGCTGAAGGCATTCGATATGCTGACCAGCTACGCCTTGCATTAGCCCCACCTCCTATAAGCATGCCCTCTCCTCAGGATTCTAAAACCACCCCGTCACCTGCTTCCAATTCATGTAATCCTTGTTCGTGCTTCAATGTGGCTCCACGGCTCATCTCAAGCGGGATTGTCCCAAGGCTGGGACATTAGGCAATGCGAAACCTGCCATGAGTAGAGGCTCTTCCACCAATTCTTCTTGCCGTAACTGTGGATCAACTAGGCATTTCTCTAGGCAGTGCCCACATAACATTTCTGGTTCTGGAACCCCAGGCCATAGTAGTGCTAGATGACTAACCGCCAGTTCTGATGGTAAATCCCAAAACATGGCTTCTTGTCTTGTCGATCATGACTGCACCTTGGTTGATTTATTTAATTCTGAGGCTAATGATTGTTCCCAGTCTGACCCTGGTGTTCATTTCTTGCAATCTTGTAGGATTTCTGCCATACCTTCTTGTAAACTACCATATTTATGCATAGAGGTAAATAATGAACTTGTCTGTGCATTACTAGACTCTGGGAGTAGTGTCAGCTTCATAAGTGAGACCTGGTACAATTCTATGAAAACTGTTTGCAAGCTACCTACATTACAACCCGTGTCCTTAACCTGCCATTCTGCTAATTCTAATTCGTTGAACATTGTAGGATCACTAGAGGTCAAGATTAGAGTCCGTGATTTCACCTGGAAAATGCCAGTACTAGTGGCAAAGGATTTATCCTGCCAATTCATATTGGGTGCAAATTTTATTGTTAAAACAGGCATGATTTTGGACCTCCAGTTCAACAGATTCCATTTTAATTTTTGTGCAAGAAACTTTGAGCTGTGTGATCGCTCCCCTATTCTGCCTTGTCACGTTAACGCTGTTCCTGAAGATTCTGATGAACCCAAGGCTTTTGATTTTAATCACTTACCCGAAGAGCAGGCCAATCAACTTAGGAAACTCTGCGATAAGTTCCCCGAGGTCTTCACCGACAGGTTAGGTGTCACCAATGTATTAGAATACAAGTATCAGCTTTTGTTAATGTAGTTCTCACCGACTATCCCTTCCTTTTCAAGGATATATCCAAACATCAAGAGGACGATGCTGAGTTAAAAGGGATTATCGACAGGGTTAAATCCGGTGAGCATGTTAGCCCTATATTCATAGGTCATCTTCAGCTATATCAGAATCACATTTGCATTTCTATCTTATACCTCTGAAAGACCTTCATGATATATTGTTTCATAATTTTCAGTGAAAACTTATCTTAAAAACTTACAAATTTCTAAGCGTTGTGTTAAAATTAAAAATTAAAATTACAAAACCCTATGAAGGGTCGAAACCGGTCCTAGATTGTAATACTTTGCAAGAAAATAAATGTATTGATTAGGTGGAATTTTTCTTTCCTTTTATGAAGATTGGTAAATGTCAATACGGAAAATGAAATTCATAAATCAGTCTCGTACTGCCGCCATCCAGAATTTTCCCCCTCCAAAGGACATCAAGGCTGTAGCCAGATTCATTGGCATGGTTATTTTCTTTTGCAAATTCATTCCCAATTTTGCTGAACATGCAGCCCCATTAAATGCTTTGAGAAGAAAGGATGCCAAATTTGTGTGGGGTGATGCCCAACGTGAAGCCGTCATGGACTTGAAATCTGCCTTATGTAACGCTCCTGTACTGGCTATGCCAGACTTTTCTAAACACTTCATCCTTCAGACTGACGCCTCTTCCTCAGGCATATCCGGAGTTCTTCTACAGGAATTTCAAGAAGGGCGTCGTCCTATTTCTTATGCTTCACGTGCCCTGAATCCTGCTGAGCGAAATTATTCCATATATGAGTTGGAACCCTTGGCTTTTGTCTTCTCTTTAGAACGCTTCAGAATGTACCTGGAACATCTTCGTTTTGATCTGGAAACTGACAATCAAGCGTTGAGCTGGATACTGGCCAAACCGCGAAAGACCGGTCGTCTAGCACGTTGGGCAGTGCGCATCTCAGCCTTCCAATTTCAAGCCCGCCACATTCATGGCACGGAAAACATTATGGCTGATGGCCTCAGCAGGATGTTCAATCCAGGCAGCTCTGACCCTCAATCAGAGCCAACTGACTCATCTCCCGAACAAGTATCAGCTTTTGTTAATGTAGTTCTCACCGACTCTCCCTTCCTTTTCAAGGATATATCCAAACATCAAGAGGACGATGCTGAGTTAAAAGGGATTATCGACAGGGTTAAATCCGGTGAGCATGTTAGCCCTATATTCTTAAGAATGGTGTCTTGTGTTGCCCTGCTCGTGGTCGTAGAGACCCCAAAATTGTAGTCCCAACTAACCTGGTCCCGGCTCTCTTCAAATATTTTCATGAATCCCCAGTGGGCGGTCATCTGGGTGTTTTCAAAACAAGAGAGAAGATTCATAACCACTTCATTTGGAAATCCATGGATAGTGAGATTCGTACACTTGTCAAGTCCTGTACGAATTGTAACATCAGCAAATCCAGCCCGAATACTCATCTAGGTCTCTTGTCTTCTGAGCAAGCTTCTCGCCCAATGGAAAGATTGTTCATAGACTATATCGGGCCCTTCCCGAGATCTCGGAATGGTCATCGTTTCAAACTTGTGTGTGTTGACGCTTTTTCGCGTTTTACGTGGCTGTTCTCCACTCGGATGGCTAACGCCATCACCACTATCTCGTGCTTGAAACAGATATTCGCCTCGTTTGGACCCTGTCAATTCTTGGTAAGTGATAACGCAAGAGCCTTTACTTCTGCCCAGTTCCGGAATTTCTGTTTTGATCTGTCCATTGCTCATGTAACCACTACCCCGTATTACCCGAAGCCCAATTATGCTGAGAGAGTGAATCATAACCTGCAATCTGCCCTCATTGCTTATCACTCCTCAGACAACTCCAAGTGGGATTCCTCATTAAATTGGTTGTCATTTGCATTTAACACTGCTGTCCATGAAAGCCACAAGCAAACCCCTGCTTCGTTAATGTTGGCTTTTACTCCAAATTCTCCTCTATCTAACCTAGGGTCAATTAATGATCTTCTGCCCGACGATGCCAGCCCAGAAAAGATCCGAGCTAATTGGCACAGTGCATGAAAGAACTTGAAGGTTTATTACGCTAAGGTCCAGCGTAATTACAACCACAGGCGAAGGCCGCACGAGCTCTCTGTGGGTGACCAGGTGTTTATTAAAACACATCCCGTCAGTAGTGCTGCGGACCATGTTAACAGTAAGTTGGCCCCCAGATTTCGAGGTCCCTGCACCATCTTAAAGTTCCTTACCCCGGTGACATTATTGGTGAGCGATCCCGAAAGGAAAAGGATCAGCAGAGTCCACCTCTCCCAGGTCAAGGTACCTTAAGTCTGGTAGGGAAGGGTAAACACCATTGTTGGTGACCATGTAGATTTAGTTGTTTAATGATAAGTTTATTGTAAGGTATTCATAAGGTTTTAATTATAAGGTAATAATAAGTTTTGTTGTAAGTTAGTTGTAAGTAACTGTGTAGGTGAATACTTTAGGTATCCTCTAGTGTAAAGGGTAGGTTGTAGTTTAGGGTCACTCCTTGGAATTGTTCCCCTCACTTTCAGGTTTAGGGTAAACTCATATAGTTTCCTTTCACACCCACCATAATCTTGTCAGATGTATTATAGATAGCAGTGCTTACCCCGGGGCTAGTGCCCTAATATCCCTGGTGTGCGAGGGAGAGTCCCTACTGCATACTTATTAAGCCACCCTTCGGGTGACTGCGCAAGAGCTATGAGCCCAGCAGCATTCTTTCCTTAAGTATTCCCCTGTCTGCTGCGCTTTGTTTGTGTTACAGTGGCTGCCGTGACCAGCTTCTTTGGACAGCAACCTGAAGTGCCAAGTTGGGAGGCACACTCTGTGCCTTGGGCGCTACCATGCCATACCACGATCCTGTGACGAGCGTCCTAATGGTGGCAGTCTGCCTGGACGGTGTCTCACCCTGAGGCTTATCTGGTGCAAGATACCACTGGACTGCAATTACATAGCTACATGGATCGGCCTGAAACTGAATGGAGGCTGGCGGCAAGCGGCCATGTCGGCAGCTGCATCATCAGCGAGAACCTGTGGCCTAGCTGTGCTGTGTCTGGTGTGGAAAAGTGGTGCAAAATACTGAGTCCATAACACGCCCAATAGGAGGCTTTGAACACTGTTTAGCAACAAGTGAGAAGTTCCTGGCTGAATAACATTTGGCGGAAAGAAAGTGTGTACATCCTTTGGTGGACAGAGTACAAATTGTCTAAACAATTGTAAAAGGTTCAGAAGGCATTTTGAAGATGTGATGCAACTATCCATGTAAATTTTTGTGATATTTATTGAATAGGTGGATCTATGAACACCTTTATTAATTTTTGAAAATTATTAGTGAATCGTGAAATCTTGGCTACTAAAAGGACCTGTGGTGTGCTGACAGTTTGTTTTGTTTGTTATCAGAAGGACTACTTCAAGAAATTGTGTGTGTTAGAATAATGTATCTTCACCATCTGCACTGTGTGGGAACATTTTATCGCTTTCTCCCCAAGGAAACTATGTCAATGGTCGGAGGGAGGAAGATGTCGCAGGTGAACAATATAGTGGAAGTGGAAAGTGTTTTTGAAGACTTTATTTGTAAAGTATGATATAATGTTTTGACATAACCTGTACTGTGTAATATTTGTAACATATGTATTTGTAAATAGTAGATTTCTATTCTGTACTTACTGGAAGTATCTAGAAAATTGTTGAACAGGGTGTGTGCCTTTTGTGGGTTATGTTTTCTAGAAGGAATTTTCTAACTATTCTGGAAATAGAAGATTCGCGAACGTGTGTATTCGAGAATGTTAGTTAAAGTTCGCGACGGAAGTAGGAATTGTGATTGGTGAACCTAGGAGGGGATGGGCGGACTCGGGCATTCTGATTGGCTACTCCAAGGCCAGAGTTTTCCTATATATAGTGAGCAAGGCAGCGTTCGCAAGAATTCAGTCTTGTCTTGGCCTGATCTGCCTTTAGTCTGTGTTGGTCTGCGTCGTGTGCTACGCCTCGCTTCTGGGATGGGGCACCCTCGGGTAAGCACTCTTACTTTCCGTTCCGGTTAAAGTTCCGTAATGTTCGGTTGCTATTTTGTATAGGAGTCTGCCCTAGCCTAACCTAGATTCGCCAAATTAATTGCTGTATTTACGACGCCTTAGCTTTTCTGCTGGGGTTCCCTGTTTGTTTTCAAGGCATTCCCATTTCTTACTTCGCTAAATATGTAGATTTTAATTTAATACATTTACATTGGGGTTTGCCTCTTGTAGTTCAGTGTCACTTGATATACGC